>NC_045441.1:35240260-35264356 GCF_002776525.5 Piliocolobus tephrosceles
AAGAAGAAGAAGAAGGAGGAGGAGGAGGAGGAGGAGGAGGAGGAGGAGGAGGAGGAGGAGGAGGAAGAAGGGAAAGGGGAAGGGGAATTTGTTTCTTTTTAATGCTGAGAATTATCTATTCTACGGATATACTATAATTTATCCATTCACTTCTTGATGAATATTTGAGTTGTTTTCAGTTTCTAGCCATTATGAATAGAACTTTTATTAATGTATATGTAAAAACCTTTCCAGACGTATAACACATTTTCCTTTCTCTTGGGATTTCTTTATGAGTGAAATAACTAAGTTTTATAATAGGTGTGTCCTTAAGCTTTTGAAAAATTATCAAAGTTTTCAACGTGGTGGCACATTTTTCTTACCATCTGTTCACTCTCAGAAATGATGCCATCTAGGGGACTCAGTGCTAGTCTCTGCTGTTGGCAGATTAGACACTCACCAGTGACTATATCCAAGTCAGCCTTGATGAATGGAAGTCCATGTTGCTGAGTCCATGCATAACTTCTATCCCTGCCACCATGGCCACTTCGTTGATAAGTCCATCGGAAGATGAAAGTGTGGCTGGGGAAAGATTCAGCTGACTGGTATCCACAAAATGAATCATCTTATCCACTGGATTATTAAAGAAGTACTTCTCTCTTAAATGCAGAAAAATGGTAGATCATGATACAAATTCTATCCTATAATTTAGAAAAACACATTTGTATCATTCTTCAAATTTTTCACTAAAGAATAAGGGATATTGCCTGAGACTGAAGCTAAATCTTATGCATCTGCCTTACACAGAGGGAGACCTGAACTGCCAGGTAGGGACCTGCCTCCCAACAAGTTCCATCACTGTCTTGCTAAATCCTCTGGGACAAGGCATTCTCAACTCTGAACCTCCAGTTTTCATCTGTCAAAATCCCTAGTTCCATTTGGGCCGGGGACTACTGGAGGTTACTTTGCCTTGAAAAGCGTATTTAGTCCTCCTACTAACTTTCTACACTTTTTAAAGATGGATTAAAACTCTCTATTAGGAATATAAGCCAAATAACGTGTTTTTTTCCTAATGAAACCTTACAGATCTACAAATCACTTGCAACTTTTGGAATGAAAACTTCCTTCAGATTCTGAAACGCTGCAACTCATTTTTTTTTTCTAGAATATAGAAAAAAAATCGTAAGTAAGAAAACAGTGGAGAGAAAATGCTTTTTGTTTCCCCACCAAAGTTGTCGTTCCATTTTTACTTGAAAAAAAAGAACTAAACATATAAAAATTCCAAAAGAAAACTGGTTTTTCTGCTACTCTGAAAAGTGGTGGCAGAAAGTTTGGTCTTGCAAAATGTTCAGCCACCCGGACCTGGACATCTGGTCGCCTTTGGCCCTTTGCAGTTCCCTCGAGGGCACTTGTTCTGGCCACTCATTCCCTCATCAAATGCCTCAGGAAGCCACACACTCCCAGTTTTATTCTGGACTACAGAGAACACTGGTCAGGAGTTGGATGTAAAATCTTTCCAAAGAACCATGTCAACAAATAGTCTACCCTTCTTCAAGAAAAGCCAATTTCTATTTATAGGGCAAACAGCCTTTCCAAAAATCGAGACTGCAGGGTGGCAAGGTTACAACACTCATTCTGATGACTTGTGATCTTATCCTTCTGCTCTAATGTGGTTCCTCATTGCATTGAAAAAAATGCACTGAACCACTTCTGAGCCCTTTTACCTCTACAAGGCAATACGGATTCAGTCTACTAATTTTATAGTTCTTTCCCTTGGAGAGGCTCTTGGTTTACTGGATGAATCAGGCATTTAGAGAACAATGTAATCGAACAAAGCTGAGTACCATTTGCTCCCCTAGTTTGTTAACAATTTTTTGTGGGGAAGAGTGGACTAAGGAGGATATGGGTATTGATCTCAGCCGTGGCTCCAGTGTCTCTGGTGAACCAGTCCCTGAGGCCCACCCTTTTAGCCAGTGATGATGGGTGCTTTCCTAGTGACTGGTTAACTGTCTCTACTGCATTGGACTGAGCTTGGGCATCATGGATGCCCAGGTCCTCGTCTGACATAGCTACTCTTCTCCTACTGCAGGGCCTTTTCTCCATCAGTGCCAGCACAGTGATCCTAGACTGAATTTTTCCACCTTTCTCTCCTCAAAAGGTGCACGCTGGCATTCTAAGCACTTCCACGTCCACCTAACTTCAACCAGAATTTTCTGTGGACTAAGGTAGCTAAGACGTAGAGGGAGAAGCATAGTCCTTAAACCAGCTGATCTAGTTTTTACTGAAACCACTTACCAGCCCTGTCATCTTGGGTAAGTTATTCAACTTTTTTGAGATGAGTTTCCTCTTTGATAAAATGGGGGACATAATATCCACCTTAGAGGGATGTTGTAAGAATTGACTGAAATGGTTACTACAGAATGCCTGGCACAGATTTGCTGTCAATCAAAGTCATTTAGTAGACACTGCCTCTTTTGAGAGGCAGAAATGACCCTGCAGGTCAGGGCAGATTCTCTCCTCTAGATTTCGGTACACTCTGAGTTTCCATCATTCATTTAAGACACTCAATGGTATTACCTTTTCTACTGGACTATGTAAAGTCTTTGGCAAGGATTGTGTCATTTCATCTCTTAAGCACCTAGCAAAATACTTAGCTCATAGTAGCTAATTTGTACAGTTCTGCAAAACCAAAATATACTAAACATTCGAGGCTAGCCTTGACCGACTCGTCAGACTAGAATAAGTCAGGCCATGGTCCTTCCATTTCCACCTCCAGCTTTCTGGATATACACTTCCCCAGGCATTCTTCATGCATGGGTTTCATCATTTGCTTCAGTAAGTTGATGATTCTGCTGTCCATAGCTGATGTCCTGGAGGATATGTGCCCTCACCCGTATTTATGCAAATAACAGCAGACATAACAGACATTTATGCACATAGAAGCAGCTCTCTTTTCATAACAACTAAATACAAGTTCCCATATGGCTCACTTGTAAAACAAACTTAGGCTCTGTTCTACATTAGTTAAGTTATTCCTATTTAGATACCACACCCCTAACTTAACATCATTTTTTGTGTATGTGGTAAGAATATTTAACATGAAGATTGTTCTCTTAACAAAACGTTAAGTATACAATACACTATTATTAACTATAAGCAACATGTTGTAGAGCAGATCTCTACAACTTATTTATCTTACTCAATGGAAACTTTATAATCCATTGATTAGCACCTCCAAATTTCCTTATCCCTCCAGACCATGGCAACCTCTCTCTGCTTCCTGGGTTTTACTATTTTAGATACATCCTATATGTTCTGTATTCATCATTCTCTGACTGGCTTATTTCATTTATCATCTTGTCCTCCAGGTTTATCCAAATCCAGATGGCAGAATTTCTTTCTATTTTAAGGCTGAATAGTAATGCATTGTGTGTGTACCACATTTTCTTTATCCATTCCTCCATCGGTGGACCCTTAGGTTGTGTCCGCATCTTGGCTGCTGTGAATAATGCTGTCATGAATATGGAAGTGCAAATACCTCTTCAAGATGTTTGTTTCCATTATTTTGAGTACATATCCAGAAGGGGGATTGATGGATCATATGGTAGTGTTAGTTTTTGCTTTTTGAGGGATTTTCATGCTGTTTTTCATAGAAACTGAACCATTCTATATAACCACCAAAAGTGGGCATGGGTCCCAATTCCACATTCTTGCTAACATTTATCATTATATTATATATATATATAATATATATAATGATAAATATATATTAATATTCATATAATATAAATATATAATATATTAATATTTATATAATATAAATATATTATATATTTTATAATGATAAATATATATTTATATTTATGTAATATAAATATATATTACATTTAAAATAGTATATAATATATAAAATAGCTATCCTAACAAGTATAAAGTTCTATCTCATTGTGATTTTGATTTGCGTTTCCTTAATGCAGATTCAATGTAATCCTTGTCAAAATTTCAATGGGATTTTGTTCAGAAATAGATGCAACAATTCTAAAATTCTTCTTTTTTTTTTTATTATACTTTAAGTTCTAGGGTACATGTGCACAATGTGCAGGTTTGTTACATATGTATATATGTGCCATGTTGGTGTGCTACACCCATTAACTCATCATTTACATTAGGTATATCTCCTAATGCTATCCCTTCCCCATCCCCCCACCCAACAATAGGCCCCGGTGTGTGATGTTCCCTTCCTGTGTCCAAGTGATCTCATTGTTCAATTCCCACTTATGAGTGAGAACATGCCATGTTTGGTTTTCTGTTCTTGCGATAGTTTGCTCAGAATGATGGTTTCCAGCTGCATCCATGTCCCTACAAAGGACACTCACTCATCCCTTTTTATGGCTGCATAGTATTCCATGGTATATATGTGCCACATTTTCTTAATCCAGTCTGTCACTGATGGACATTTGGGTTGATTCCAAGTCTTTGCTATTGTGAATAGTGCTGCAATAAACATACGTGTGCATGTGTCTTTATAGCAGCATGATTTATAATACTTTGGGTATATACCCAGTAATGGGATGGCTGGGTCATATGTTATTTCTAGTTCTAGATCCTTGAGGAATCGCCATACTGTTTTCCACAATGGTTGAACCAGTTTACAATCCCACCAACAGTGTAAAAGTGTTCCTATTTCTCCACATCCTCTCCAACACCTGTTGTTTCCTGACATTTTATGATTGCCATTCTAACTGGTGTGAGATGGTATCTCATTGTGGTTTTGATTTGCATTTCTCTGATGGCCAGTGATGACGAGCATTTTTTCATGTGCCTGTTGACTGTATGCATGTCTTCTTTTGAAAAATGTCTGTTCATATCCTTTGCCCACTTTTTGATGGGGTTGTTTGTATTTTTCTCATAAATTTGTTTGAGTTCTTTGCAGGTTCTGGATATTAACCCTTTGTCAGATGAATAGATTGCAAAAATTTTCTCCCATTCTGTAGGTTGCCTGTTCACTCTGATGGCAGTTTCTTTTGCAGTGCAGAAGCTCTTTAATTTAATCAGATCCCATTTGTCAATTATGGCTTTTGTTGCCATTGCTTTTGGTATTTTAGACATGAAGTCCTTGCCCATGCCTATGTCCTGAATGGTATTACCTAGGTTTTCTTCTAGGGTATTTATGGTTTTAGGTCTAACATTTACATCTCTAATCCATGCTGAATTAATTTTCATATAAGGAGTAAGGAAAGGATCTAGTTTCAGCTTTCTACTTATGGCTAGCCAATTTTCCCAGCACCATTTATTAAATAGGGAATCTTTTCCCCATTTCTTGTTTTTCTCAGGTTTGTCAAAGATCAGATGGCTGTAGATGTGTGGTATTATATCTGAGGGCTCTATTCTGTTCCATTGGTCTATATTTCTGTTTTGGTACCAGTACCATGCTGTTTTGGTTACTGTAGCCTTGTAGTATACTTTGAAGTCAGGTAGCATGATGCCTCCAGCTTTGTTCTTTTGACTTAGGATTGTCTTGGAAATGTAGGCTCTTTTTTGGTTCCATATGAACTTTAAAGCAGTTTTTTCCAATTCTGTGAAGAAAGTCATTGGTAGCTTAATGGGGATGGCATTGAATCTATAAATTACCTTGGGCAGTAGGGCCATTTTCACAGTACTGATTCTTCCTCTTCATGAGCACGGTATGTTCTTCCATTTGTTTGTGTCCTCTTTTATTTCACTGAGCAGTGGTTTGTAGTTCTCCTTGAAGAGGTCCTTTACATCCCTTGTAAGTTGGATTCCTAGGTATTTTATTCTCTTTAAGCTATTGTGAATGGGAGTTCATTCATGATTTGGCTCTCTGTTTGTCTGTTACTGGTATTTAAGAATGCTTGTGATTTTTGCACATTCATTTTGTATACTGAGACTCTGCTGAAGTTGCTTACAAAAGATCCTGACTAGCCAAAACAATCTTGAGAAAGAAAAAGCTGAAGGCATCACACTTCCTAATTTCAAAACATATATGGCACTGGTGTAAAGACATCTAGACATATGGGATTTCTGAGTAGAAATCCCAGAAATAAATTTATGTATATATGGTCAGCTGGTCTTTGACAACGGTGACAAAAATACATAGAAAGGATGGTCTCTTCAACGTGGTGCTAGGAAAACTGGATATATACATGCAAAGGAAAGAAATTGGACCCCTCTCTTAACTGATAGGCAAAAATCAACTCAAAATGTAAAATTTAAATGTAAGATCTGAAACTATAAAACTTCTAGAAGAAAACATAGGGGAAAAGCTTCACAACATTGGTCTTGGCAATGATTTCATGTGTCTGACACCAAAAGCACAAACAACAAATGCAAAAATAGATAAACGGGGCTACATCAAACTATGAACTTTTTGCACAGCAAAGAATAATTAGTAGAGTGATAATCTAAAGAATGGGGGAAATATTTGTAAGCCTCATATCTAATAAGGAATTAATATCTACAATATGTAAGGAAACTCCTGCAATTCAATAGTAAAGCAACAAGAATAACAAAAGACCAAACAGCCCATAAAACCCAAATGTCCATCAATGACAGACTGGATTAAGGAAATGTGGCACATATACACCATGGAATACTATGCAGCCATAAAAAAGGATGAGTTCATGTCCTTTGTAGGGACATGGATGCGGCCGGAAACCATCATTCTCAGCCAACTATCACAAGAACAAAAAACCAAACACCACATGTTCTCACTCATAGGTGGAAATTGAACAATGAGAACACTTGGACACAGGAAGGGGAACATCACACACCGGGGCCTGTTGTGGGGTGAGGGGAGGGGGGAAGGATAGCATTAGGAGATATACCTAATGTAAATGATGAGTTAATGGGTGCAGCACATCAACATGGCACATGTATACATATGTAACAAACCTGCACATTGTGCACATGTACCCTAGAACATAAAGTATAATAAAAACAAACAAACAAACAAAACAAAACAAAACAAAATGAGACTTGAATATATCGTACCCAATGAAGAAATAATGTTAATAGACATCTCTCCAAAAATATATACAAATGGCTATCAGGTATATGAAAAGACTTTGCTTTTCCAAGCACTGCCTCCTAAATTCTGGACTCTTGGGGAAATAGATTTAAGCTTTCTAGAACACTTTTCTATCCCTGACTGACCTTTGTCCCCTTTCAGTTCCTTCTGTTTTCTAGAAAAGTATCTGCACTGGGACTATTTCCCTCACTATAGCCACAAATGTTCAGATACATTGCTATTTTCGTGGGCCCAGGAACAACTGTAGAGTAAGTAACTGTGACATTTCAAAACCAGCTGGCATTAAAGCTTCTCCAAAGTCCAACTGCGAAAATCTTCTGATGAATTTTAAATATTTTTTTTCAAATTTTATATTTTTTATTTCAATAGGTTTTTGGGAAACAGGTGGTGTTTGATCACATGAATAAGTTCTTTAGTGGTGATTTTTGAGATTTTGGTGCACCCATCACCTAAGCAGTGTACGCTGTACCCAATGTGTAGTTTTTTTAGCCCTCACCACCCCCCACCCTTTCTCCCAGGTTTTGGGGAAATGCAAAAATTTATTACTAGATGCTTTCCTTTCAGAAACAAAAAGTGAAGGAAACTCCTTGGTTTGAAATTTCCTTCCAAAAGGATGTAACTGAGCAGCTTAAAATGAAGCAACCTTCATCTTTTGAAGCATGGAAAGATGTGGCCTAGCTCATTACTCACGGATATGAAATCCAATTGAAAGAGGCATACTGTCTGCTGGAATCACTTGGCAGCTGTTAATGGCTTGATTCAGGCAGCTCATCCTCTGAGAAGCATGTCTCCTTGCCAGGAAACCTGAGCTCACTTCCTTTTCCCTGCCAGTCACCCACCCACAGCCATCCCTGTCACAGGCCCCTGCCCTCCCACTCTGGCTGCCCATCTGCTCCTTTCCCAGTTCCTCTCTCATCAAAGCTATCTTTGTTCCTCTCTCTCAGCACTGGGCATCCCCTTTAATGGCATCACTCTCTGTCCAAACCAGATAACATGTGTCCTTATTACTCATGCCATTTCGGGACCCTTGGCAGTCCAACTTTCCCAGACTCACACGTGCTGGTCCCTCCTTCCCATCTCCTGAGATTTCCTTTCCCTCCCTCTCTCTTGATCCTACATTTCCCCCTCTTGTCCTGCACTGCCCTGCCCTCTCATCCCTCCCTTCACTCCTCTACCTCAGGAAAGGCTCCATTTCTTTTGTAATTCTGTTAATTATCCAATGTTTTGCTTCTCTCCCCATTCTCCTATCTTTCCGTACACCCACCTGTGTCCCGTTTCCACCGGCTACAACTGCTCTTTGCTTGCTCTCCTTGATTCCATTTCAACTTTCCACTTTTCATTCTATCTGAAGTTGACCAATGGGTTCATGGTGCTCTGAATTTTGACACAGCCTTGTCCTTTGATCACCTGGGTTAAGCCTCAAACTCCCAGGTTGAGGTGCTACCACCATCTCCATTCTGCAGTAAAGGCTTCTGTACTTTCCAGAGTTAGTGAACTCCAGTGGTGGAGGCAGCGTGCCCAGCACCCTGCGAGGACCTGAGATCCTATTTGCCCCCTGACTGCTCTGAAGTCTTTCCTCACAGCCAGCCTCCTGATGGGAGGGCTCGGTGGCAGGGATCTCATTCTCCAGCCTCACCCCTATTAGATCTCTGCCTACAAATACAATTTCTCATTCACCCCATTCCTCCCTCTTCCACCTCAACTTCCCTCTATGTCTTCCTTTTCTTCCCTTTATTTTTCGACAAGAGAAAAAATGCATTAAAAATGCCTTTGTTCTTCCCGTTTTCCTAAAGCTGCACGTTTGGGGTCTCAAAATCATGTTGTGTGGTGGGGAACTGTTCTATACATTATAAGATGTTTAGCACTATCCCTGGTTTCTTCCATTAGAAGCCGGTAGCCGCCTCCTTGTGCACCTTCTGGACTGTGGCAGCCACAAATGTCTCCACGTTGCCACGTGCTCCCATGATGTGAGAACCACTGTCCTAAAGCAGCACGTGAGTTGTGAGTGGTTCCATTCTTCAGCAGGAATTAGATAACAGGTTCCTGAGGATTCTTTGTGGAGTAATTCCAGAAGGAAGTCAGTCAGCAGGGAAGCTTGGGAAAAGCCTGGCTGAATGCGAGCCATGGGTCTGGCCCCGCCTGCCATTACTGCCGAACGGGCACACCTGGATGTGATGTTGCCTGCCCAGCCTCTGTCTCCTCTTCTGTAAGATGCTCATTGTTTTCATCCCACTTGCCCTCTTTTTGCTAAGAAGAGTGCCCAGAGTGTGCTTTCACAGGAACCCAGGGAAGGGAGCATGTTGAGCGGGGAAGCAGTCAAAGCCAATGAGGATTGCGGATGGGGACAGCCAACACCAATGCGAGAGCTACAGAGCTGGACGATGCAGGATGAGATGGAAGCCGAGAAGAGAGGCTCGAGGGAGGCCCTCTGAGAATGGCAAGGTGAGCACATTTATGTTGAAAGGGGAGGAGGCCGATGAGAGCTCTCGCATTGGTGTTGGCTGTCCCCATCCGCAATCCTCATTGGCTTTGACTCCCTCCCCGCTCAACATGCTCCCTTCCCTGGGTCCCTGTGAAAGCACACTCTGGACACTCTTCTCAGCAAAAAGAGGACAAACGGGATGAAAACAATGAGCATGTTACAGAAGAGGAGGCAGAGGAGGAGCGTGGTCCAGACAGATGGGCCAGGAAGGACTGGACAATGTTAAGAATATGCTTAGCTTTATAAGAAACTACCTAATTGTCTTCCAAAGTGGCTGTGCCATTTTGCACTCCCACAAGCAATGATTACCGAGAGTCCTTGTTCTTCCACAACTTCATCAGCATTTGGTATTTTTAATTATTTGGATTTTTGCCATTCTCATACATGTGTAGTGGTTTCTTATTATAGTTTTGATTTTCAATTGCCTAATATATGATGTTGAGTATCTTTTGATATGTTTCATTGCCATTTGTATATTCTCTCTCCTGAAGTGCTGGTTCATATATTTTCCCCACTTTTTGTTGGGTCGTGTGTTTTCTTACTGTTAAGTTTTAGAAAACTTTCATATATTTTGGATACGAGTTCTTTTTATAAGGTATGTGTTTGCCAAATATATTCTCCAGTCTGTGGCTTATCTTCATTGTTTTCCAGTCTTCTGATATATATATCTTTTGCAAACACCTTCTCACAGTCTGTGACTCATCTTTTCGTTTATTTGACGATGTCTTTCTCAGAGTGTTAATTGTGCATTCTAATGAAGTACAACATATTGAACTCCTTCTTCCATAGATCATGCCTTTGGTGTTGTATCTAGAGAGTCATTGTCACACCCAAGGTCATCTACATTTTTTCTATGCTATCTACTAGAAGTGTTATAATTTTGATTCTTGCACTTAGATCTATTAAGTATTTGGAATAAATTTTGGAAAGGGTGTAAGGTCTGTGTCTAGATTTATTATTTTGCATGTGGATGGCCAGTTGTTCCAAAATCATTTGCTGAAAAGACTATCTTTGCAACCTTGAATTGCTTTCTCTTCCTTATCAAAGATCAATTGAATATTTGTTTGGGTCTATTTTGGGGCTCTCTTTTTTGATTTGTTGATCTATTTGTCTATTCTTTCACCAATATCGCACTGTCTAGGTTACTATACCTCTTTAAAGTCTTAAATTAGGTAGTATTAGTCCTCTGGACATCCTTCTCTTTCAGTATCATGTTGGCTGTTCTTGGTTTAGATTCACAGTTTAACTTTAGGACATTTGTTTTACAGATAGAAGAAGAAACTGGCACTCGGAGAAATTATCTAGTTGACTCAGAGTCATCCATCTGGTAAGGGACAGACCTGTACTTCTTTCCTCCTCAGACTTAAGTTGGACTTACTTTGAATCAAAGCAAGTCCTGTGAGAATGGAAGTATTCAACTCATCCCGTCTAGTAAATGCCTATTCTCTTTCTCCTTTCTCAAATCATCCATTTTACCTTCTCATTAATTGCACAGTAGTGGAGAAAAATGCCCTCTAGACCTTATTTGAAGAAATACAGAATGTTCTAAAATTTCAAAAAGTTTGAAATTTTTACATTTCAAAACTCTCAACTAAAATGTGCCGTTATTTCTACATATTTCTGGCCCCTGTGAGCCAAGAGAAATGTCTGGAAATGAGAGACTAGACCACCCTAAACATTAAACTTCTATTTTTAAAAAGTCCTAAAAACTGAGAAACAGCATGTACCAAAACTTCAGCAAAATAAAGGAAACATAAATTAGAGAAGTGAACAATGAATTTTATTGTGTTTCCAAGTAACTCTTAATTCTGCACATTTTTATCATAAAATCATAGCCACTTCAGACAAATCAACCAATAAGCTAAGTCCATCTCAAGGCACAGACAGAGACACACAAACATTTCCCAAATTTATAAATTAATAGAAGACTCAATTAATAACAACAATCCATACTTCTTTGCTGCCAACAAGAAACCAGAACAATTTTTGAATTGAAAAATGTTCTCATTATGATCGCCAACGTTTATGAAGTGTATGTCGTTTGTCCTTGTGGATGACCTTGAGAAAGCAAGATGAATTAGGCATAACCATTGCCCTCAAGACATTTACCTCCAGGAGCAACACAGGCACACACAAATCACAGTAAATATGTCACAAGCTACCATGGGAGGATGAGCCAAGAGCTGATGGAACAGTGTGAGAATACATGTCAGACAAGGCTTTGTTGAAAGGTTGATGCCACCAAGCCCTACTTTGTGCAATACTACTCAGCTATAAATGTGGAGGACTTCGATCCACCAGCATAGTCTGTGAGACAGTGCAGGCAAAAGAAAGGTACTTATTAAGAACCTCATTGCTGCAAGATGCTGGGATTTTGAACGAGTCTGTGGCTTTAATTCCACAGAGAATGTGGAAAAATCTGGTCATAGCCCTGACCCCAACCCCATTCCTGCACAAGCACCTCTCTGTCCTTGTTCCCCTTGGCCTGAAGCACTAAACCCAAGCCTCATCCTGGTGGACCAGGACAGACCAGTTAGCCTCTGCCTTTCAATAACCCATCCACCTACACCCAAATCCCCATCATCGGTTCTGATCATACTCCTGGACCTCAGAGCCAGTAATAGTTAACTTAAATGTAAAAAGAGACTTTGCAGATGTAACAAAGATTAAGGATCTTGAAATGCAGAGATGATTCTTGATTATAAAGCTGGACCGAATATAATCACATTGATTCTGAAGAGCAGAGAAAATTTCCCAGCTGTGGTCAGGGAAATAGGATATGAAGGAAGGAGTCATACTCCAAACTATCACCCACAACATTGAGCTTGACTCATTCTGGGAGCCTTCCCACATGACTCTGGGTGTTGAACATGAACCTTAAACCATAGGTGATTCTCAGGCTGTCGATTCACTGCTGGCTTGATCTAGGCGGCTATTTTATCAAGCACTGCTGCCCATAATTCCTCTACTTTTCCTTTCTCCAGCTGCCTCAATTCTGTATGCCTCCATACTCCTATCTAAGCATTACTACTGCCATTCCCAGCCTGGACTTCCAGACTGACTGTCTGACTGGCTGTTAGACCACTGACATCAAGGTGAAAGTCACAGGTTATAGATTATTATCCAGCCTTGCTAAGTTGGCCCTTGGTACAGCTTAGGGTAATTTGTCCTCCCATCTACAAGGGACATTTTGGAGATGAAGGAGATTGTTCTGCTGACCACAGTGGTGTTAAGAGCCAGGTCCAGGCCCAAATTTGTTTATTTTTCTGTATTAATTTATGTTATAATTTTTAAGTAAAGGGTACCCTGGAGTTAACTGATTAGATCTAAATAGTTTTATAAAATAGTTTTTCTTAGTTGAAAATTGCTAGTTAGTATTTGTACTAGTGAAGATGGAGTCTTTGCTCATCTCTGACTGCACTAACTGCCTCACCATTCACCTTCATGTGAATAAAGCTGATAGGAGGTTTAAAAGTTTTAACCTTCCATGAAAATCTGTTGGGGTCACTGTACTGTCCTGCTCTTGTGATTCCAAGAAACATCCAGCCATGGTTTGAATGATCACTTTCTAGTTATAATTCACGGCAATAGAAGTGGGCTCTAATGCAAATAAGCCTAAATTATGCAAACGTGTAAAGGAGATGCTCCACAGAGCAGGGTAACAGAAATTTCAGAAAAACTAAAGGAGTTACTATTTGACATGGTGGCAGCTGGCCTAGTCCTTTCATTTGCAGATCTGTGTGACCTTGAGGACAGTGAGGACAGACAGCAGCATTCCTCAGTTACAGATCATGCTGCTGGGCCTCGGACACAGGAAACAATGATGTGCCTAAGTCCTTGGTCTAAGTCATATTGATCAACCTCCATTCTGCCCTGTATTGGAACAGCTACAGCCGTTTCATCAGGAGTGGGCCAGGTGTCATGTGGGTTTGTCTGTGCATATCTCACATCAATGTCTCACTATGGAGAAGCTGTGCAAACGGCACTTATGCTGGCCCAGTAGGTGTGTGGCTTAAACACAGGCTCGGCTACAAAGCCAATTCTGTGCTCCTAGCCAATTAGCTTCACTTCTCTGAGCTATTTTCTCCTCTGCAATATGTAATCATGATATCTACATCATCATTTAGTAGCTAGAATTAAGCAGGTTAATGCGAATCTACACACCTGCCATTCAATAGTGGATACTTAATAAATAATGAATCAGATCATCTATTTTTTAAAACGTCTGCATGTTAGATACAATCTTAAGCCCTTCAAATAAAATGCAGTAGAAAAACACTAAAATAGCAATCATATAATGTCAGATAATATAATTATGCGTAATTGTTAATGTTTATTTTGTGTCAGAACTGGCTGGCATCTCATACTAGTATCTCCTTTTTTTTATAAGACAGCTTTGAAATATTGCTGCTCAAATAAATTAACATTTTCATTTCAGTGGACAAATCAGTTACGGCCTGCAAGTTATTCCAATGCACAGGTTGTTCCACATGACCTGATAATAGAAAGAAATAAAATGAATTTTCATGTCTCTGCTAGAAATCGTGAAGAGCTAGTCATTTTTTTATTTTACTTGTTTTGAAAGATATATTAGTTGACTCAAACCAGGCACTGTGTTTTATGACTGAATTAGCAGATTAAAGAGGAGAATGTACAGAACATGAAAAGTTTGAGGATTCGGGAAAGGATTGGAGTATATGAAGATAATAATATGGCACAACATTTTTTACATTTGTAAATGTTTTATTCAAGAATAAAATATCTATAAAAAGTACACAATTGATTTGTGTGGAGCTCAATAATTTTCATATAAAGTAAATGCTCCCACCGATCTGCACTTTTGAGACCAACCACATGTGCCATCCCAGCCACTAATTCCTGCCAAAGGCAAAAACTAATGCAACTACATCCTCAGAGATGAGATTTCCTTCCTTGGGACTTTATACAAATAGGGTTACACACAGTGTGTGGTCTTTTGTGTCTGACTTGTCTTACTCTATTTTGCATTTGTGTGATTCATTCTTGTCGAATGGTATATATAATAGTAATTCTTTCTTTTTCATTTATGTGTAGTCTTTATAGAATAAATATTCCACAGTTCATATACCCAATCTAAAGGAGCATTTGGTTGGTCTCCAGTCTGCAGCTATTACAAGTAGTGATGCTATGAATATTCTTGTATGTGTCTCTTGTTCATATTTGTGTGAAGCATTTTTGATAGTTTTTATCCACAGGATTGCTGGTATTTAATAAATACCATTAAAGTGTTTTCCAAATTGGCTACACCACTTTTCACTCTCATGCATAGTTTATGGAAGTTTCTGTTGTTTCAGAAATTTGTCAACACTCAATATGTCCTGCACATGGATGTTTATAGCAGCTTTATTTATAATTGACGAAACTTGGAAATGTCAAACAAGATGTCCTTCAGTAGGTGAGTGGATAAATAAACTGCGGTAAATCCAGATCATTAAATATTACACATTACTACAAAGAAATGAGCCATCAAGCCATTAAAAGACACGGAGGACTCGAAAACATAAAGTAGGGAAAGTACACCCTTTTCAACAAATGGTGCTGGGATAATTGGCTAGTCACATGTAGGAGAATGAAACTGGATCCTCATCTCTCACCTTATGCAAAAATCAACTCAAGATGGACTAAGGACTTAAATCTAAGACTTGAAACTATAAAAATTCTAGAAGATAACACTGGAAAAACCCTTCTAGATATTGGCTTAAGCAAGGATTTCATGATCAAAACCCCAAAAGCAAACACAGCAAAACACAAAGATAAATAGCTGGGACATAATTAAACTAAAGAGCTTTCACACGGCAAAAGGAATAGTCAGCAGAGTAAACAGACGACCCACAGAGTGGGAGAAAATCTTCACAGTCTATATATCTGACAAAGAACTGATATCCAGAATCTACAACAAACTCAAACAAATCCGTAAGAAAAAAACAAACAATCCTGTCAAAAAGTGGACTAAGGACATGAATAGATAATTCTCAAAAGAAGATATACAAATGGAAAACAGACATGAAAAAATGCTCAACATCACTAATGATCAGGGAAATGCAAATCAAAACCACAGTGTGATACCACCTTACTCCTGCAAGAATGGCCATAATCAAAAAAATTTTTAAAAGTAGATGTTGGCATGGATCTAGTAATCAGGGAACAGTTCTACACTGCTGTTGGGAATGTAAACTAGTACAGCCACTATGGAAAACAGTGTGGAGATTCCTTAAAGAACTAAAAGTAGAACTACCATTTGATCCAGCAATCCCACTATTTGGTATCTACCCAGAGGAAAAGAAGTCATTATTTGAAAAAGATGCTTGACACGCATGTTTATAGCAGAACAATTCACAATTGCAAAATCGTGGAACCAACCCAAATGTCCATCAATCAATGAGTGGATAAAGAAACTGATTTAACTGATAGTTAAATACCACTCAGCCATAAAAAGGAATGAATTAACAGCATTTGCAATCACCTGGATGAGACTGGAGACTATAATTCTAAGAGAAGTAACTCAGGAATGGAAAACCAAACATCGTACATTCTTACTGATATACGGGAGCTAATCTATGAGGATGCAGAGGCATAAGAATGATATGATGGACTATAGGGACTTGGGGAGAAGAATGGGAGGGGGATGAGGGATAAAAGACAACACCTATGGTGCAGTGTATACTGCTCGAATGATGGGCATACCAGGATCTCACAAATCACCACTAAAGAACTTATGTAACCAAATACTACCTGTACCCCAATAACTTATGGAAAAACAAAATAATAATAAAAATAAAAGACATGGAGGAAACTTAAATGCATATTACTGAGTGAAAGAAGTCAATGTTAAGAGGCTACATACTTTGTGATTCTAACTATATGACATTTTGGAAAAGGCAAAACTAAGGAGACAGTGAAAAGGTCAGTGGTTGCCAAGGGTTTTATATATATTAATCATAGCCATCTGGTGGTTGTGTAGTGGTATCTCATTGTGGTTTTAACTGAATGGATATGAGTCTATTTATGAGATCCCTTTTCATTTCTATTTACCCGTATTGTTTTTCCTGTGCCAGTACCAAAATGTCTTATTTATTATAGCTTTATAGTATGTCTTGAAATCTGGTTAAATTCTCCAGATTGGTTCAAGGTTTTCTTGGACATTATTGGCATTTCCATATATATGAGCTAGAGTTACCTTGTCAAATTCTAAACATACATGAATGCACATATATTCACAAACTTTGCTGAGTAATTAAATCTATAAATCAATTTGGGAACAATTACAACGTTGTCTTCTAACATAAACATGAGGTATCAATCTATTTATTTAGGCCTTCTTCGCTCATCTTTCTTTACTTTGTCCCTGGAAATTTGATTAATTTCAGATAAGAATTTTTTAAATTGTATAATTTACAAATTGTAAAAGTGTATAATTTTTTAAATGTCATTTTTTAAATTTTTGCCACAATATGTAGAATTATAATTTATTATGTTTTACTATATCTCTGTATCTAGTGACATTGATCAACTAGCTTAAATCTAAAAGTTTATTTATTGACTGTATTATATTTTTTACACATACAACCATACCATCTTAGACTATGATCACTTAATTTTTTCCTTTTAAATTATTATATATTATATTTCCTTTTCATCATATATTGCACTAGTTGAGACATTTAATGTAATGATAAAAAGAAGTTGGGATCACAAGACACCTTTGTCTTGTTCCCATTTTCAAGGTTAATATTTCAGTATTTCATCATGTATGTATGGTATTTGTTGTAGTATTTTGGAGGCACTTTGAATTAGATTAAAGATATTGCTTTTTATCTCTAAGTTGAAAATATTTTTATATAAAGAAATATTTAATTGTATTAAAGTATATATCTATTGAGATAATCTTATGTTTTCTACCTATTTATTGCTATGTGATAAATTAATTATGTTGTTTTTATTTTTATTTTTTTTGCCTCATTGCTATTTTGTATAGCTTTATTATGATTAAATATACACACCCTAAAATTTACCCTTTCAAAATATACAATTCAATAGTTGTGCAACCATTACCACATTAATTTTAGGATAATTTGTATCACCCCAATAAGAAATCCTACACCCCATTAGCAGTCACTCTCCATTTCCCACCAACCCACACAAGCATAGGCAATCACTAAGCTACTCTGTCTCTATAGAGTTGTCCCTTCTGGATATTTCACATAAATGGAATCACACAACATGTGGCCTTTTGAGACTCTCTTATTTCACTTAGCATAATGTTTGTAAGACTCATGCATGTTGTAGCATGTATTGGTACTTCATTCTTTATGACCAAATAATATTCTTTTTTATGGAAATGCTGCCTTTTATTTTTCCATTCATCTGTTGAAAGTTGTTTTCACTTTCTGACTATTGCAAATAATGCTACTATGAGCATTAATATAGAGGCATCCAAATTTCTGTTTTCAATTGTTTTGGATATATATCTAGGGGTAGAAATTCTGAATCACATAACTCTATGTACATCTTTTTGAAGATCTACCAAACCATTTTCCAAAAGAGGACACTATTTTCCTTTCCCACAAGTAAGGTGTAAGCATTCCATTATCTGTACATTCTCACCAGTACGTGTTAGCTATGGTCTTTTTTATTATAATCATCATAGTGCCTGTGAAGTACCTCACTGTGCTTTGATTTGCAGGTCCCTGGTGACTAATGATGCTGAGCATCTTTTTTCATATTTATTGGCCATTTGTATGTCTTCTTTGCAGAAATAATTATTCAAATACTTTTTGCATTTTTTTAAAATTGGATTTTTACTGTTGAGTTGTCAGAATTCTTTATATATTCTAGATATAAGTCCCTTTTCAGATATATCATTTGCAAATATTTTCTGCTATTGTGGATTGTAGTTTCCCTTTACTAATAGTGTCTTTTGAAGCACAAAGGCTATTCATTTTGACCAAGGCCAGTGTATCTAGTTTTCCTTTTATAATTAAAAAGCCTTTGCCTAATCCACAGTCATCAGGATTTGCTTCCATATTTTCTCCTGAGAATTTTATAGTTTTAATTTTAAATTTGGGCCTATGATTTCATGTTCAGTTAATGTTTGTGTATAGTATGAGGAAAGGGTTCAAATGTGATATGGTTTGGCTGTGTCCCCACCCAAATCTCATTTTGAATTGTAACTCCCACAATTCCCATGTGTCCTGGGAGGAACCTAGTGGAAAGTGAATGAATTATGGGGGCAGGACTTTCCTGCACTGTTCTCATGATAGTGAATGAGCCTTACAAGATCAGAGGGTTTCAAAAATCAGAGTTTCCCTGCACAAGCTCTCTTTTTGCCTGCTGCCATACGTGTAAGATGTGACTTGCTCCTCCTTGCCTTCCCCCATGATTGTGAGGCCTCCTCAGCCATTTGCTGAGAAGTTCAATAAATTTATTTCTTTTGTATATTGCTCAGTCTTGGGTATGTCTTTATCAGCAGCAAGAAAATGGACTAATACAAAGTTACTTAAAGAAACGCATTGTCTGTAAATGTATGGGTTTGTTTCTAGGCTGAATTGTATTCTGCTGATCTATATGTCTAGACAATGCAAACATCAGTTGGTTTTTTAATGTAAAACAAACCCTGCATTTATAGGATAAACCTGGATGGCTGGTGTTGTGTGACAGTTTTTATATCTAACTATTTGATTCACTAATATTTGGGGATTTATTTTTACGTATAATCACAAGAGAGATACACACGTAGTTTCTTTTCTTAAAATGTTCTTATATTGTTTGTGTAAATGTTTGCAATTCTTTTAAAATAAATGTTGGGATGGGTTTTCTTTTTCTTGATACTCTGGAAGAATTTCTATGTGATTTGTGATGTTATCTTTCTTAGGTATTTGGAAGAATTCAAATTTGGATGAATTTCTAAAACTGGTAATTTGGGTCTTGCATTAGTCAGGATTCTCTAGAGAAACAAAATAAACAGGACTGTGTGTGCTTATATATGTATAACAATTATATGTAAAATTGTCAATTTTAGAAATAAAAGGGGGACATTTTCTGTATATTTACATATGTATGTGTGTGTTTAGAGAGAAAGAGGGAGAGAGAGAATAAGAAATTAATTTATTTTGGAGAGCTGTCTTACACAGATGTTGGGACTGAGCAAGTCTAAAATCTGCAGGACAGGCCAGCAAGGCAGGAAAGCAAGCCAGAGCCAACGTTGCAGTTGGAGTCTAAAGACCTTCTGGAGGCAGAATTCCCTCTTCCTTAGAGACCTTTGGTCTTTTTATCTTAAGACCTCAGCTGTTTAAGTCCGAACCATGTTATGAACAGTCATGTGCTTTACTCAAAAATACTTATTTAAACGTCAATTTCATCTTTAACATACCTTCACAGCAATATTTACACCAGTGTTAGACCAAATATCTGGGTCTCAGGGTCCTACTAAGTTGACACAAAAAATTAGCCATCAATCACAGGTGTTATCCTTTTTTTTACTTTTTCATTATTGACAGAAATTTAGTAATATTTTGGTCTTTTCAAAGTAGTTCTTCAGTTTGTCAATTTTATTTTTATAATCATTTCTCATTTTGTTAATGTCTGTTCTCTTTTGACTATTTTTCATTCTTCTACATTTTTAACTTAATTTGAGACTTTTTTTGGCTTTTTAGTATAGATACTTGAAACATAAATTTTTAGTATTTCTTTTTTCTAATATATGTATTTAATGCTGCAAGTGTCTAAACACAGTTTGGGGTGCACCCCACATGGTTAATATATATCACTTTAAATTGTATTTTCTTCAAAATGTTTTCTAATTGCCATTGAGATGTTTGCTTTGACACAAGCATTATATAGGATCACATTGGTTAACTTCCAAACGTTATTGGTAATTTCTTCCTAGGTTTCCATTTTTATATTTTGCATGTTACTGGTATTTAAAGTTTGTCTGACAAAGACCTGCAGGCTTCAGCCCATCCCAGGGGTCCCTGGGTAGAGACAATGGCCTCTGTGTGAGAACCAAAGAGCCCAGGACTGAGCAGGCTGCTGTTCGTAAGTGGCATAGAAAAGCCAATAGTACCTCAAACAGAGCCATGGGAAACTTCTATTTTGAAATAAAAAAAAAACACAGGAAAGTACATTAGATTTTGCTGTAGGTCAAGCAGCTCACAAGCCAACTGTAACTAGATTTTATGTTACTCCTAGAAACCATGGTCGTATTTGTCTTTGAAAAATCATGTTTGAATGGTAGCTCACTTACAGATAGCCAGATATCAGAATGTATAATTTACCTACAAGGGAAACAGAAAATCTTTTGTAGGATTTCCCTGATTTGTCAAGGAATACAATTAACATGCTTAGTACTGAAAACTTAAACAAATAACAAAAAAAAAAAAATGAGGCATAGACCAACATACTATAATCCAGCAGTGTGCCTCTTATTTAAATAAAGTCAACGAATACCAATTTTTAGAAAGATAGTTAGACAAATCTGTGACTTGGCCATGTCACAGACAAGTATTAGTGATACCCACCTATTTCTCATCCTTCTAAAAAAGATGAGAGAGTTGCCTGGATCTTCCATTGCACTAGAAACCTTTTACCATCTCTGGTGATAGAAAGGCCCCCGACCTGAGAAAGAGATAAACTTCTGATATACAACTCTGGACCTATCCCAAAAATTCTCTAATCATATGTTTCAGACAGAATGACCCTTAAAGTCCTTTTCAGCTCTAAACCTCTGTGATCTCTGTGATATGAATCATATCTCAACATAGCTTATCGCATTTTTATATACACATAAAGTTGAAAGAGCAAGAAACTATACATTTAACGTGCCTAGGCATCAATTTCAAAGTGTTCAAATTCTGGCCAACAGCAATTTTTGAGATTCTGGAATGTGTAGATATAATAGACACATGTAAGTAAATATGACACAGTTAAAACAGCAAAATTCCTACATGTAACTTCCATAGGAAATGTTAATAAGAAAAACCAACTGGCAACCACAGAGTTATGAGGACTTTCGATGAACCAGAAAAACATTGTGAAATTGTCTTAGCACAGGATAAACATGGAGAAAGTAAGTTTTTAGTGCCACACACATGCAAATGCAAGGGACAATTTCAAGGGCGGGAAGACACCTCTGTCTTGTGACTTGTGTGACTGTCAGAAGTTAGTAGGAATTAGTGGCCAATGCCCTAGATGTTAAAGCAATAAGATATTTACTTAAAATTATGAACTCCACAAATTGCTGCGCTGACAGAAAGAAGAATTATCAGCTGTTAATAATTTTTTTTAAAGAAAGCGAACCATTCAACATAAATCATATAGATTACTGTGGGATGTAGAAAGAACTCAATGACATAAAACCAGATGGCAGAGAAAGGGCTAGAAATCAGGAGATGGCAGAATCTTGCCCCATGAATAGGGTTTACAAGGAATCCCATTTATAGCGAAGAGAATTTGCAGTCATTTCAAGAGCTAACCATGGTTTTATTTGCATGATAATATTAACCTTTTGTAGATAGCTGTGCTCCTATTTTCACATTTAAGTATGTGTCTGTATCTATCTTGGCCATCCACAAGCATCAGTTACTTCAATATAATTTTTAAGTTGACAGCTAAAGGGCAACTTTGGATACTTTTCTCTGATGAAACCAAAGCCAATGTTTGCAGTAAAACTTGTACCCGGAATAGGCAGAGCAGGTAAACACTATCTTACAAAAAATTCCTGCTACCAGGTAATTCCAGTCTTGAAAGCCACACACGTTGTTACACAGGGTTCTTCTAAGCAATGAGAAAGGGGCTCTACTAGTAGGGAGAGAGGATAAGTCACAGATACAAATTTAAGATAACGTTAAGATTAAATTACAAATATGTTATCAGAAAGGTCAAAAAACTAAAGCCAATTTATCAGTGCTGTATATTGATCAGTTTCTATCTGAAACCAGACACCTCTATTCTTTGGAGAGGGAGAATTCAACGTAAAGAATCAATCTAAGAGTTGTTAAATAGATAAGTGAAAATGCAAGAGAAGAGCACTAACAAACAGTGGAGGTCACAACTGCAGAAAAACAGCTGCCACTCCCGGAGCTGGGAAAGAAATGAAGAGGCTGGCATGACTAAAACTTAGAAGCTTGGAAGAGGGGCTTCTTGGGTGGGACCCAGTTCTCTGCGGCAGGAGCTGCTGGTGCTGAAGAAACTAGAAGACTGCCCAACTACCACCAATGTGGGGCAGGTGAGTCCCAAATTGGGATTTAGCTTACCGAGGGTTCTGGGCTTTTCCCAGGAAAGAATTCAATGGCCAGCCAGCAGTAGGACAGAACAAAAAAATGAGCTCTCTTGAAGAGTCAGTGTTACAGCACCAGCGGTGTTACAGCCCCATGGTGGCTCCTGCAGAGCAAGGCCACCCCAGAGGTAGTGTGCTGAGAGAAGCAGCTCAGGGCAGTTTTGCGGTCATATTTATACTTATTTTAATTAATTAACATAGGTTAAGGTGCAGTTTATGCAGAAATTTATAAGAAAAGGGTGGTAGCCTTTGGGTCATCAGGTCATTCCCAGACAAAGAAGTAGTAACGCCTGGGTGTTGCCATGGTAATGGGAAACTCACATGGCACACTGGTGGGCATGTCTTTTGGAAAGCTACTTCCACCCCACCCTTGTATTAGCTATCCTCAATTTGGTCTTGTGTCCAAGCCCTGCCTCTGGAATGGAGTCCCACCTCCTACCTCACTGCTACAGGAAGGAACTTCTGCTACTGCAGGGAGGCTGTGCTGCTGAGTGACTTTCACAGGAGGGGGAAGCCCACAGGAAGCAGAGGACAGACAAGAAGTAGCAAGTCCCTGCTCCCTCCTTAGCCTTTCAATCCTCCTTTAGAGCTGGTCTTGGTGGAGCCTCACAGGGAGCAGATGGGAAAGCAGGGATGTGGTTTGCACAGTCTCAACCTCAACGTAACAGAGCAAAGGATAGGAGGGTAAAGATAAGAGACAAGGACCTTATGACTAACACTCAGGAATGAGGAAAAGGAATGTTATGCTGTCATTGGGTCATGATATGATTTAAGGTCTGAAAAAGATAGAAGTCAAGAGCAGATTGATTTGAAATAACAGAAAGCATTTTTTTTTTTTTTTTTTTTTTCCAGACAGAGTCTTACTCTATCACCCAGGCTGGAGTGCAGTGGCATAACCTCGGCTTACTGCAACCTCTGCCTCCTGGATTCAAGCGATTCTTCTGCCTCAGCCTCCCAAGTAGCTGGGACTACAGGCGCCTGCTGCTACACCTGGCTGATTTTTGTATTTTTTAATAGAGACGGGTTTTCACCATGCTGGCCAGGCTGGTCTCAAACTCCTGACCTCAAGTGATCCGCCTGCCTCGGCCTCCCAAAGTATTGGGTTTACAGGCGTGAGCCACCATGCCAGGTCAAAGCAAACTTTTGGATGACTTTTCAGACTGGCAGACTGGCAACTGGAATGTGATCATTCAATATTCTCCTAAAATATCATTTTAACAACAGATTATCACTTCTTTTCTTTCTTTCTTTTTTTTTTTTTTTTTTTTTTTTTTT
>NC_045441.1:35264456-35330753 GCF_002776525.5 Piliocolobus tephrosceles
TTTTTTGTATTTTTGGTAGAGACGTGGTTCCACCGTGTTAGCCAGGATGGTCTCGATCTCCTGACCTCGTGATCCGCCCATCTCGGCCTCCAAAAGTGCTGGGATTATAGGCTTGAGCCACCGCGCCCGGCCCAGATTATCATTTCATATACAGATACCAAAATCAATGTGACCACCCTTTCCAGTGCTCACCTCACCAGCATCACTGCCTTGAAGACCTCTGGACATAGGTCATCGTGTGCACCCCTGTTACTTTATTAAGACTAGAGTGGAACTGCTAAATTAAATGATATCAATGTTTCTTTGAAAATTTGTATACAAATGTCAAATTGTCTCTAAAAGGTTTTGAAAATTGTCTCCAAAAAGTTTTGTAATATTTTTTCCTATTGGAAGGATGTAAGATGCTTATTTTTAAATTGTCCATTTAGAAAGTTTCTTTTCCGATGAATGATAAAATGTGCAATGTATATACAATGGAATATTATTCAGCCTTTAAAAAGAAGGAAATCCTGACATGTACTACAACATGGATGAGCCTGAAAGACATTATGGTAAGTGAAATAAGACAGGCACAGAAAGACAAATACTGCATGATTTCACTTATATGTGGAAGCTAAAAGGTTGAATTCCTAAAAATGAAGAACAGAAGAGTGGATACCAGAGGCTGGGTATGGAGTGGGGAGCCAGGGAGATGTTGTTCATAGGACATAAAATGTCAGTTAGAGGAGAAATAAATTCAACAGATCTATTGTACGCCATGGTGACTATAGTTAATAACAATATATTGTATCCTTGAAAATCATTAAGAGAATAGGTTTGAAGTATTCTTAACACAAAAAAGTATGTGAGATAATGTATTTGCTAATTAGCACTGTTTAGTCATTCCACAATGTATACGTATTTCAAAACATCATGTTGTACACAATAAATATATACAACATTTGTCAACTAAAATAATTTTTTAAAAAAGAAAAAAATCCTTTTCTGTATCAAAATACTTTACTTTTATAACAGTTTGATACTTTTTCTCCAGCAATTATTCTTTGTAACAGTTTACCTACTGACAGACTTTTTAAATTCCTGGTTATTCCTGAGTAATTTATGCAGTGAAAATATTTCTTTTAATCAAAACAAAGATGTTTGTCCTCTGAATCATATTTTCAAAGGAGCCACCATTTTTTGAACTAAATATATTTTATTTGAAGTTCTAGTCAAGCAGCTTTACAGTACCTAACAAAATTCCACCAAAGAATGAACTCATAATACACATTGAACAATTAATATATTTGAATATTCTCCAACAAACCAAAAACAAAACAACAAAAAAAGGTTTTCTCGACTAGGAAAGGCCATCTCTGACACCACTTCTGGGCTTCAGAAATTGAGATTGCAGACCTCTGTTAATCCCCCAACATTTGAACAGAATTGGTAAAGATTTGCTTTGGAATTTTTTTCTTTTCTTTCCTTTTTTTTCTTTTTTGAGACAAGGTCTCACTGTGTTGCCCAGGCTTGAGTTCGGTGGAGCAGTAGAGTGGTCATGGCTCACTGCAGTCTTGAACCCCTGGGCTCAGGCAATCTGCCTGCTCCAGCCTCCCAAGTAGCTGGGACTACAGGTGTGCTCCACCATGCCCAGCTGTTATTCATTTATTTCTTTGTCTCACTGTGTTGTCCAGGCTAATCTGGTACTCCCGGGCTCAGAGATCCTCCCACCTCAGCCTCCCAAAATGCTGGGATTACCGGTGTGAGCCACCACACTTGGCCTGATTTGTGTTTTTTAAGGTTCTTACCTTTAAAAATTTATGCCATAAAACATAAAAATATGAACTTTATAATTCAGTTTTGAATATTTACTACTTAAAGTTCCAGTTCCAGTATAAATTAGACTAAAAGGTATAAAAATATAACGAAGTTGAAATATTTACATCAAATATAGCAGATAAAATACTACTTACTACAATATTTAGATAACCACATTGAAATGAAGAAAAATGAATACTCCATTAGACAAGGTGACAGAAGGTATCAAATCAGCAAACAACATTAAATTATTTGGAACTCTCTATTCTCACCAATAATATATTTCAAATTAGTATATTTTATTTTTTAATTATGTGAACTTTGCAAGTATTAATTACAAAAAATGATGATTTATAATAGTACTTAAATGCTGGCAACATGTGATGATATGAATATATACTTACGCTTCTAGTGACAGTTTAATTTGGTCATATTTTCAAAGGCATAATAGTAAAAGTAAAAATTCTCCATTGTAACATTTTCTAGGCATCCCAATCTTCTACCTCCATAATCATATGCTTAGAAATTTTTCTTAATATCAAGAAGCAAAACCTTGTTTCAGCAGCGTCATCTAAATGGAACTGAAAAAAGGGAAAATCTTATATATCCTGTAATTAAGTCTAATGATCTGATGAAGCAGGAGGCATTTCTAAAGATAGGCTTCCATGCATTACATACTTACTATACTCACTGTGATAAGTGAATCAAATTATGTCTACTCTAATGTTACATAGCTTCAAAATTTGTTTACATCTATACAAGAACAGAAAGAGAATATAAAAATATGTTTAAGATAGCAGTAGGGTGTGTTTTCTTTTGTACACAAATATCCTTAATAATCGTATTACACAGTGCTTTTCAATGAAACCCCGCTGTGAAAAATCAGCCAGCACGTTTACCCAGCTGAATTCTGTCCTACACAGGTACTACCTGCCTCCTTCACCAAAGATGAAATTCTGTTAGGCTGAGAGGTTACAACCTGGCTGGTGGCCTTTCAGAGGGAGGAAAACTGTTTCCCTTCAAACCTGCACAGATTTTTGGGTCAAGCGACTTAATTAGTGCTTGCTTTTCCTAAATTGCTTGTGCAGAAATCCACAAAGTTTATAATACAAGCCAGGAAATTGATTCAAACACAGATTGTTCTGGTAGGCGCCAATAAAAGTTCCTGTCCGAGTCACGAGATTTAAACTGTACAGAAGTGGTGCCACAGAGTCTGAGAAAAGACAGCCTCATTTTATTAGTAGGATCAAGGATACCACCCTACCTTTATTTAAAGTGCTACCGTATGTGGTAGATAATATGACAAACTAAAACTAACAATCTAGCTTTATTGTCAGGCCACTAATAGGAATTAGGAAGTCCAAAGAATCCTTTTCCCAGAACAAACTTGTAAATTAGTCTTCTAACATAAAAGTCTGCATGCGCCTTTATTTTTCGCTTTTCCAGTGCGTCAGAATGACTCCTCTGCTCTCTCTCTGCTCCTAAAGCTCTGAATTTTATTTTCCAGACTAGTTTTGGATGGATTTTCTTGCTGTGGGTCTCGTGTTTATTGGTTACTATGGGTTCTTCAAAGACTATGTTTCTATTAGGTTAATTAGCAGGCACTACTCCCTCTGCACCAAGGCTCTTAGTTTACGATGCTGAAATAGGTCTTAGTTTACAATGCTGAAGCAGACACAGATAGCAGCACTAGCGGGTAGATCAGGTGAATTATCTGAGGTCATTCAATTATTAAACATTACTTCTCTGGAGTTGGATCATAGCTAGGCAGAGTATAAACATCTAGAATGTTAAGGACCACTCATCTGCTGTTCAAGGAACATGTGGCTCAAGGAACAAAAACAACATAATATCCAAAATTACATGATCTGAACTGCCTCGACTGAAAACTCTCTGTTCCACCCCAAGTCGTAATCTCTCTGAGCCTACTTACTCACCTATAAGTGACAGTGACAAAGTACAACTTCAAAACATGCTTTTCAAGAAGAAATTCAACTTTATTTGTAAATGTGTGTTTTGGTGGGATATAGTGGCTCACACCTGTAATCCCTGCACTTTGGGGAGTCCAAGGCAGGAGGATCACTTGAGTCCAGGAGTTCAAGCCTGGGCAACATGACAAGACAGCATTTCTACAAAAAATTTTAAAAATTAGCCCAGTGTGGTGGTGTGTGCCTGTAGTCCCAGCTACTTGGGAGGCTGAGAGGGGAGGATCCCTTGAGTCTGGGATGTCAAGGTTGAAGTGACCCAAGGTCTCACCACTGCACTCCAGCCTAGGTGACAGAGTGAAATCTTGTCTCAAAATAAATCCATAAATAAGGTGTCTTTTGTGTGTACAACAAGCAATTATTCTGTGCTTTTCTGTAACACAGCTCAAACTATTTGAAGTCAGGAACTTAATGCCACCAGTCAGATAGATTTTCTTTTTATCTCGTTCTTTTGGTATCACAACAGTGCAGTGTGCTTGGAGTCCTGATTCTTGCCTGTTCTTTACCGTCACTCACTCCAGCCACACACAAAGGAGAGGAGGACATCTTCAGCCTGTGCATACCTTTCAGGGGATGACCAGCCCGAAAAAAAAAAAAGTAGCATGGGGTGACAAATACTTATTTTGCTTCTTGGCTTTTTGACTGCCTGGGACCTGTTTGCATGGTGTTCCACCTGCTTCTTGATGAAAGGAAGAGTTGGTCTGCCACTGAAATGATAAAATGAGAGAACACGTTCCTTCTTGGGTGCTATGGCTGGTCAGTGACCCAGATTGGCTAGACAGCTATTTGGGAAGCCAGTGAGTGGAAGGCCAGAGGAAAGGATATGAGAGGGCAGTGGTGGTTCTGTGGGATAGCAGCTGCCATCATGATCACACCGCTCCTACCAGACAAGACATGTACTCAATGTATCTGCCATCTTCCATGCTATTTTGAGAGTCCCCTGGCATACTAATACATGAAGTGCTTTGTTTCCTGATCCATTTTTGTAAAATTATTTTTGCTTTATAATAAATATTTTAAATAATGTTTATTGAGATATAATTCACATGGAGTAAAATTTACTTTCAAAACCATACAATTGAGTCTTTTTTTGCATATTCACAAAATTGCATAACCATCACTACTATCTAATTTCAGAATATTTTGGTCACCCTCCCAAACATCTCATATTCATCAGCAGTTACTGTCCATCTTTTTCATATTGTTTTATCCTTTTTTCTTTCTTCTCCTCAGACTGGAGTATCTCAATTGATCTATCTTCAAGTTCACTGATTTTTCTTTTCTTTTCTGGCTCACATCTGCCTTTGAGCTCAAGTGAATTGTTCCTTTCACTTATTGTACTTTTCAAATCTAGAATTTCTCTTTGTTTCTTTTTTTATAATCTCTACTTCTTTATTGATAATTTTAAGGCAGTATACTCACACTTTTCAGTAGTTGTTCAGGCATGTTTTCCTTTTGTTCTTTACACATCTACAGGCTGGGCACAGTGACTCACTTGTAATCCCACCACTTTGGGAGGCCACAGTGGGAGGCTCACTGGAGCTCAGGAGTTTGAGACCAGCCTGGGTAGCATAGTGAGACCCATCTCTACAAAAAAAATTTTTTTTAATTATCTGGGTGTTGTGGTGCACGCATATGGTCCTAGCTACTCAGAAGGCTGAAGTAAGAGGATCACTTGAGCCCAGGAAGTCAAGGCTGCATTGAGCCATGATAGTACCATTGTGCTTCAACCTGGGTAACAAAACAAGAGGCTGTCTCAAAAATAAAACAAAATATAATAAAAGAAACATATCTACCATAAATCATTTAAAGTCTTTGTTTAGGCTAGGTGCAGTGGCTCGCACATGTAATCCCAGCACTTTGGAAGGCCAAGGTGGGCGGATCACTTGAGGTCAGGAGTTTGAGACCAGCCTGGCCAATATGGTGAAACCCCATCTCTACTAAAAATACAAAAGTTAGCCTGACGTGGTGGCACAGACCTGTAGTCCCAGCTATGTGGGGGGCTGAGGCAAGAGAATTGCTTGAATCCAGGAGGCAGACACTGCAGTGAGCCAAGGTCACACCATTGCACTCCAGCCTGGGTGTCACAGCAAGACTCTGTCTCAAAAAATAATAAATAAATAAATAAATAAATAAATAAATAAATAAATAAATACGTAAATAATGAAGTCTTTGTTTAGTAAATTCAGTATCTTGACTTCCTTGGGGACAGTTTTTATTGACTGCATTTTTTTCTATGTATATGCCATACTTTCTCATTTCTTTGCATTTACCATAGTTTTGTAAAAACTGGACATTTCAAACAATATAATGTGGTAACTCTTGAAATGAGACCCCTCCCCATGTCTAGGATTGTTTTTGTTGTGTTGTTTTGTTTAGTGATTTGCCTGAACTAGTTCTATAAAGTTTGTTGTATTAGTTCGTTCTCATACTGCTTTAAAGAACTACCTGAAACTGGATGATTTATGAAGAAAAGAGTTGTTTACTTATAACTTGTGTATTTATTATACACAAGTTGTATATTTATTATAAAGAAAAGAGGAAATTGACACAATTTTCCACAGGCTATATAGGAAGCACAGCTGGGAAGCCTCAGGAAATTTACAATCACGACGAAAGGCGAAGGGGAAGCAAGCACACTTTACTACTGTGGAGCAGGAGAGAAAAAGAGAAGGGGGAAGTGTCACACACTTTTAAACAACTGGATCTTGGAAGAACTCCGTCATGAGAACAGCAAGGGGTAAGTCCACTCCCAAGATTCAATCACCTCCCCACAGGCCACTCCTGTAACACATGGGTATTACAATTTAACATGAGATCTGTGTGGCGACACAGAGCCAAACCGTATCATTAGTATTCTTTGTCATGTGTGGTCACTGAAGTTTCTGCTCAATTAGCTTAGTTGCAATCTCATGATTGAACAAAGATTTTCTTAAATAGCTTGAACCAATGTCTCCTGAATAGCCTTTGTTGAGAGGCTCTGCATGCATGCTATAGCATGTCTTTAATCCTGACAGGCATTGCATGGCTATGTCTCAGCCTAATCTTCTCGCTTGTTCAGAGCCTCAAGGTAAGCCAGAGTCAAGAGATTAGGGGCATCTCAGATTTTTCCTCAGCATGCACACAGTCTTCTACATGCATATGGCTTTTTCAATTCCCAGGAACGTGTTTAAGCTTTGTAAAGCCCCTTGCATACTTCTCTTTCTACAGGTTTTTGACCCACATATCAATACTGCCTTAGGCTTATGCAATGTTAAATAATGCCACTGACTGTTTTTGACAGTCGGACAAGTCAAATATTGGCAGTCATCTTGAGATGAAGCTTTGGGATGTTCCAATCCTGTTTTGTTCCCTCCAATAGATGCTCAGTGCTCATTTTCACAGCTACTGTGATTATGATGCTATCAGGTTTAAATGCTCTCCTGTAGTTTAGAAAAGGACACAGGAATAGGGCAAGTTAAAAATGCCACATAGCTCTCTGTTCTTACTGAGATTCAGACAGTTTTCTTGAATAGGCACTCCTTGGGTTGTTGCAAGTTTTGATCAAGTTTCAGAGTTCTGAAAATACTGATTTTGACAATTTTTTGGCCAGTATTCTTGTTGCTTTTATAGACAAGTGAGTTTCTGGAAGTCCTTGCTCTGGTGTTCTGGAAGTCACCAGAACAATCATTTTCTAATGTTTGCAAATAAGAATCCTGCCTGGGACATCATAGATTGATATGAACATTTAAATGATTGACTTAGCCCAATCTGGAAACAGCTATTTTCAGAGAGCTATAATCTCCCCATCTCCTCAAAATAAAGCAAGAACGTTATACAAATTTAAACCTATATATAGAGAGTCAGGTATCTTTTCAAAAAATTCTGCTTTTGTTTTTATGAGTAAGAACTCCATAAAATTTACTACATATTCTTGCAATTAGCACGATATAGAAAACAGACATTGTTGTCTGGTATTAAATCAACTCCTTACTAAGAAAGTGCTAGTAACCTTTAAACATTGTTTTAACTTTCACAGAACTTGTCACAACAAATAACCATATTAGATGAGACACATGATTTTGCTGTATTTGAAATTCAAAAGTGGTTTAATATCAGCAATTTTATACAATTTGACATAATATAAATATTTGAACATATAAACTGCATGTTCATCCACTGGATTTACTGTTTTCCTCACTATGTTCAAAGAACTTAATTTTCTAACAAACAGTTATCGGTACATAAAAATTGAGGAAGTTACAATGTATGAGAGCTGGAAGAGGGAAAACAGGATGAAAATTGGAAAAATCCTATATGCCAATTAACAAAGTGTAGTTTATTTTTACACAAAAGTGAATTTGTTTTTTGCTTTATTTGGCGGGCATTATATGTTTGTAAACATGATAATGACAGAGTTCTTTTTATGTTTTAGGAAATAAAAGGAAGTAGGGGAAAAGACCAGTTATGAGAAAACTCTTTTATGAAAAAATGGAAGTAAGTAAACAAAGAACCTAGACCCAGAGACAGAGAATAAGAAAAACTAGAAGATGGGCTTTAAAACAGGGTGCTGTCAACACTATCAGGAGACACAGGACAAGTAGGACTTCATTGAAAGAAGTTTATTACATTGAGCAATGAAGTTTTTGGTACCTGGGTTGAAAGTAAATTCAGTGCGTTGATAGGGGAAGAATCCTGAAAGGGGACCTTAATCAGATGATTCGTGGGTATGTGTGGAAGCCAGGAGTCTTCTGGGTCCAGTCCTAGTAAAAACCAAAAACAGATAATAGTGGATTGAATGAACTCATGGATTCTTCTTTTTCTAGACTATTATGATCTAAAACAATTGGTTAAATTTTTTATGCTTATTTGTGGAATTGTATCAATTCTTCACTTCCTTCATTTGAATATAGATCACTCTAATAATTTTGTAAAAACTATGAAACCTGTTATAGACTGAGTATCTGTGTGCTCCAATCCCATAATTCACATATTGAAACCTAATCTGTAATGTGAAAATATTTGGAAGCAGGCCTTTTAGGAAGTGATTAGGTCATGAGGATGAAGCCCTTCTGAATGGGATTAGTGCCCTTATGAAAGAGGCCCTGAAGAGCTGCCCCGTTTCTTCTGCCTTGTGAGGATACAGTGAGAAGCCACCATCTGTGAGCAAGGAAGCAAACCCTCACCAGACACCAAATCTGCCGGCACCTTGATCTGGGACTGCCAGACTCCAGAAATATTGTTTATTATCCACTCAGCCTGTGGGATTCTGTTACAGCCATGAGAAGACTAAGACAAAACCTCACTGCCCCCAAATGCAGGTTATTAGACATTCATAGACCTCAGGTTAAAAATTGATGGATTAAAATAATTGAAAAATGTGGTAATTAATTGATAACTATTGTTGTTATGTGAGATCCCTTCTTGAATCTTCTTTTCTTCACAGTGGGATAGAGTGCTATAAGAAAATAGCTTTCAAATTTCACTCAGTCGAAAGTCATATCTTGGAATTTTACTAATCTTTTCATATTCTCTTCATATCTTTCCAATATATTTCTGTTGTCTATTTTGTTTGTGTCACTTTAATATTTGAATTGTTAATTGCAATGCTCATTTATTTAATGATTGATTAATATAATTATAATTTATAATACAAAAAATTATACAATAAAGAAGTAAATAATAATTTATTTACTTCTTCTTCTTGCCATATTTCTCATTAAAATCTCCACAACTTTCACATAAATCTCTGCTTTCATTAAAATCTCCACAACTTTTACATAAATCCCTGCTTAAGGCATTTTTTATTTCAAATTTTGTATTACCAACTCAGATGAAAATTTATTATGTAGCTTATTTTAAAAGTATCTCTGTTTCACTCTTGTTCCTTCAAAGATCTCCACACTAGCTATCATTTAATTCACTGCCATTTATATATACGTATGTGTATATAATTGTCTATTTTATGTATTTATATAATTGTCTAATGGTTTAATCCAACATAAGTGACCTTTTTCTTTATTATAGACATATCTCAGGTTAGAAGGTGTTCGTACATAGTCCATCGGATTTAGAATGAACCTGTGTGGACATCCAATGTACTGTCAACAACTCATATATCAAGCCAACTCTATAATAAGCAACATTCAATAAGATTAATGCTTAAGAGCTATGAAGCTGATGCAAATTGAAGCAAGATTAAGGCAACTTTTGTAGCCACTAAATGAAGGAACATAACGTTTTTGAAATTGTAGTAAAGTTGGTACACTTAGGAATTGCTGGAAGCATTATAGCAGCACAAACCTTCTGAAAAGTATTAAGAGCTTACATTTGTGGTTAGCTCCTTATATCTGTGGTAAATCCACATACCATGTAACATAGGTTACATGTTGATTAATACTTTTCAACAAAGTAATCTTCTCTGTAATTAACTTATCATAGGCAAACAGTCACATGTCTAAAGATTATTCACTGTAGTGTCATTTATATTAGCAGAAAACACGGTTTAGTTATATCAGGATTTGGAAGTTTTGTGAATTAAATAGAGAAGTAGAATATTATACAAACATTACAATAATTATAGCAACCCATTAAATAGTTACCATATTAAATTGGTTGAAAATTAATACAAAAACTTATACAATAAAGAGGTAAATAATAATTTATTTACTTCTTCTCCTTGCCATATTTCTCATTAAAATCTCCACAACTTTCACATAAATCCCTGTTTATGGCATTTTTTATTTCAAATATTTTATTACCAACTCAGATGAAAGTTTCTAACGTAGCTTATTTTAAAAGTATCTCTGTTGTCACTCTTGTTACTTCAAAGATCTCCACACTAGATATCATTTAATAAATGATATTTAATAAATGATCATTTAATAAGTGATAATAAATGTTACTGGAAAGCTAAATTTTAAACACTTAAAATTTTAATGGAAAAAATACACTATAATCTTTTACTTTAAATTGGTATTGAATAATATATCTCACAGATTTACAACAGCAAAACCTACACAATTTCTTCTTTACTACTAGCTCTATAGAGTTTTCATGGACTTACGTATCTTCCTCTAACCAGAAGGAATGAATTTGCTATTCTCATGACTGAGTCATAGTATGCTGATGGAGAATTAGGCTGTCAATCATTCCGCCCAAGGACAAGTACTCTGAACAAGTCCTGGCTGAGATGCCACAGAGCCTCTGTGTAAATTTCTCTGAAAATGTAGGGCATAAATATGAGTCCTCCCTTGTGTTTTCCTGTTTTGGACCATTGTACAGGCCGATGTGGCTCTCCACTCCTGCTAGCACAGCCTCACACATCCCCCCTCGGTGTGGAGGCTACTGCACCACGTGTTCCATTCACTATACCCACTGCACCTGCTATGGCCCTGGCTGCATCCAGGAGCTCTGGGTCAGGAATGGTTATGACCTCAGGCACCTTCATGGATTAGAGAAACCATTCCCCAAAATCCCTCCACAGGGTCCACTCTGACACTTTATCTCCTGGACCAAAGCGTGTGTGTTTGGTTGTGGAGGAGAGTGCTGGGATTAAGGGCCAGGCTGCTCAGAGCCAGCTCTCTGTGGGGCACTAGGAGTTCTATGAAATGGGAAAGGTTTCCTTGTCTCTCTGTACCTTAGTTTCTCCCTTTGCAATATGGAAATGATAACAGCACCTACCTCCATGACATAGTTTTGATTAGAATTTAACAAGTTAACATCAATAAAGCACTTAGAACTCTGCGCAGTGCCGTGCAAGTGTTTATGGAAGAAAAGAAGCAAGGGAGATAGGGAGAAAGAGAGAAGCAGGGAAGGAGGGAAGATGATTTTCGGCTACTAAATTATAAAAGAGTCAAACATTCAATTTAGCATTAAAAAGATCTTATATATTTTTAAAAATCTAGTAAGACAAACTTAATGGTTTAAAAAAAAATGCAATGAGTTGAAACAATCTAAATATTTATAAAAGACTGACCTAAGAAAGGTGATACATGACGGCTAAAGGTAAGCAGATTGACCGATGGAAGGAGACAGAGGGAGAATGATCATAGATATACCAGGCCAATTGAACCAAAAACAAAAGAGACAGGCCTTTCATTTTTAAAGTCAGTGGAATGTAAGATAAAACATATTACTTAGGATTGAGTTGCTAAATTTTTAATGAAGTTCCACAATAAAATTACAATGACTTAATTCTTTTGATGCTAAATAGCACAGCATCACAATTTATAAAGTAAAGGTGGTGATACAGAAATAATAAGCAATAAAAGACTTAAAAGTTCTTTAAGTGAAATATAAAACACAGGAAAAAAATGCAGATGTAAAAACAGTAAAATTGGCCATGCTGAAGTAATGACAAACATATGCATAGGTATGCATTCTCATTTTTTTTCTTATTTATTTATTGTATGAGACAGGGCCTTGTTGTGTTGCCCATGCTGGTCTCGAACTCCTGGGCTCAATTGAACCTCCTCTCTTGACCTCCCAAAGTGTTGGGATTACAGGCGTGAGCCACCACACTTGGCCTAGGTATTCATTCTCAATGATAGGCCTTGATATGGTTTAGCTGTGTCCCCACACAAATCTCACCTTGAATTGTAGCTCCCGTAATTCCCTTGTGTTGGGGGAGGGATCCAGTGGGAGATAATTGAATCATGGGGGCGGTTTCCACCATACCATTCTCAGGGTAGTAAATAAGTCTCACGAGACCTGATGACTTTATAAGGGTTTCCCTTTTCGCTTGGCTCTTATTCTCTCTTTTCTGCCACCATGTAAGATGTGGCTTTTGCCTTCCGTCAAGATTGTGAGGCCTCCCCGGCCATGTAGAACTGTGAATCCATTAAACCTCTTTTTCTTTATAAATTACCTAGTCTCAGGTATGTCTTTATCAGGAGCATGACAACGGACTAATACAGGCCATAATATATATTTTTTAAATTTCAACTTTTAGATACAGGGAGCACATGTACAAGTTTGTTACATGGATATATAGGACCAGGTAATGAGCAAAGTACCCAACAGGTAGTTTTTCAGCCTAGGTGCCCTGCCTCCTTTCCCCTTCTGTCTATGTGTGCTCAGTGTTCAGCTCCCACTTGTAAGTGAGAACATGCAGTATTTGGTTTGCTGTTCCTGCATTAATTCACTTAGGATTATGGTCTCCAGCTCCATACACATTGCTGCAAAGGACATGATTTTATTCTTTTCATGGTTATATAGTATTCCATGGCGTATCTGTACTACATTTTCTTCATCCAGTCCAACCTTGATGAGCATCTAGGTTGATTCCATGTCTTTGCTATTGTGAATAACATGATGATGAGCATACAAGTGCATGTGTCTTTTTGGTATAATCTATTTTCCTCTGGGTATGTACACAGTAATGGGATTACTGGGTTGAATGGGAGCTCTGTTTTAAGTTTGTTGAGAAATTTCCTCACTGATTTCCACAGTGGCTGAACTAATTTACATGCCCATCAACAATGTATAAGCATTCCCGGCCGGGTGCCGTGGCTCACGCCTGTAATCCCAGCACTTTGGGAGGCTGAGGCGGGCGGATCACAAGGTCAGGAGATCAAGACCATGGTGAAACCCCGTCTCTACTAAAAATACAAAAAATTAGCCGGGCGTGGTGGCGGGCGCCTGTAGTCCCAGCTACTCAGGAGGCTGAGGCAGGAGAATAGCGTGAAACCGGGAGGCGGAGCTTGCAGTGAGCCGAGATCCCGCCACTGCCCTCCAGCCAGGGGGACAGAGCGAGACTCCATTTCAAAAAAAACAAAAAAAAAAAAAAAAGCATTCCCTACAGCCTCTCCAGCATCTGTTGTTTTTTGACTTTCTGATAAAAGCATTCTGACAGGTATGAGACGGTCTCTTGTGTTGGTTTTGATTTGCATTTCTCTGATGATTAGTGGTGATGACCATTTTTTACATGTATTGGTTGCTTGTGTGTCATCTTTTGGAAAGTGTCTATTCTTATCCTTTGACCATTTTTTAATTTGGTGATTTGTTTTTTGCTCATTGATTTGTTTAAACTCCTCGTAGATTCTGTATATTAGACCTTTGTTGGATGTATAGTTTGTGATTATTTTCTCCCATTTTGTAGGTTGTCTATTTACTCTGTCTATAGTTTCTTTTGCTATGCAGCAGCTCTTTAGTTTCATTAGGTCCCACTTGTCAATTTTTGCTTTTATTGTAATTGCCTTGGGGAACTTAGTAAAAAATTATTTGCCAAGGCCAATGTTGAGAGGGTGTTTCCTAGATTTTCTTTGAGGATCTTTATAGTTGGAGGACTTTTATTTAAACCTTTAATCCATCTTGAGTTAATTTATGTTTATACTGAAAGGTAAGGATCCAGTTTCGTTCTTCTGCATGTGGATAGGCATTAATAATAATGATGGTTAACAATCTATAGAGAAAACTGAGGCTTAAATAACTTGCTTAGAAAATCATACAGATGATAATGGGCAGAGGTGGATTTAAATCCTTTGATAAACTACACAATGCTAACCAAAATCCTAGGATAAATGGAAACGAAAAACTGAGCCAACACTGGAAGGAAACAGCACAGATATGATATCAAATACCTTTCTTTTTCCTTTTTCTTCCTCCTTCCTTTCTTATCCTTCTTCTTTCCTCCTTTATTTCTTGCTTTCTGTGATATTTTCATTTTTTTAAATCCGGACTGCTTATTAACCTGGCTTTCTTATTTTAAATGGTCTACATCTCAAACATCTTTCCATCACCCCAGGGGCTGTGAAGTGTCAACAGATATTTGTTTAATTGAATTGAAGCAGAAAACAAAAGCTTGAAAAAGAAAACATAGATGCAAATCACTAGGTAAACACTAAAATCTGGGTATGGTGTACCTTAATGTGAATACATTTGAAATTTTAATGACAAAGTTGCAATAATTTGCTGAATATTATTTTTCTCTTTTTGTCAAAGAGGACTGTCAAGTTGAATTGACCTTTCAAGGCAATTTTTTCAAACTTTCAAACTTAGGAAAGAAAGAGAACACAAAACAAAAATGAAAAAGTTTCCTAACTCCTTCTCCTGAGATGTTTCTCACCACCTTCTGTTCACCTACAAAGTTGGTGCAGAGGGAATACTCTCCCTCCCTGGGGTTTTAGATCACTGGAAGAAGGCATTATTATCATTCTCCTTATTACAAAAGAAAACTCTCATCAGGATGATCTATGATAGAAACGTCCAGGGAAGATGCTGCTCCCGGTGCCCTGGTGCCTCCTGTTCCTTGACCTGATTCTTCCCAGTTCAATGGGAAAATGAGCAAGAGAGTCTAGAGAGAGCCAAGAACAATAGTCCATTCTCTTAACCTGTATTCATGTCTGTCTTAATATTTTTTCTTTCCTGTTTAGTTAAAAAGAGCGAGAGAGACAGAGAGAGCACTCACCCCTAGCCGAGAGTCATATGTGGGGCCCTTTGTCTGAGAGTTTGAGGAGAGGCCAAAGCCGCCAGATCCCTGTCTTTTGGAATGGGATCTCTGCAGTGCATTAGCACTTCAGGCGAGACCCAGGCTCCCTGAGCTGCTCTCTTTACCATGGGCCCAGCTCTGGCTGAAAGCCTTCTGAGAGCTTGTTAGTCCACAGGAAGGTGAGAATCCTTCAGTAAGCCAGTGAGATTACTGCTGCACCCACCTGGGTCTAGGCTAGAAGTCTCTACATGAAGGACTGTTACGGAAAGGCTCCATCCCAAGACACTGAGGTCACCCTGGTAAGCAAGTGTGGAGAGGGGAGCCAGGCCTGGGAGGAGGAAGACTGGCTTACTGGAAATGTTTAAGTTTTACTTTGTAAGAAAAATAAAAAGCCAATCCACAAATTTCCATTTGTCAATCCTCATGTTATTTAAATAATGTGATCTAGGATTAAGTGTTTGATAAACCTGCCAACCAGCGAATCTGGGAATGAAGATTTTAACAGGAACAATTGCCGCTCGTGCTTGACATGATTTTATTACCTACATGTGCTGTAAATCTGGGACTTAATAGCAATTAAAAATTATTGAATAAATTAATGGGGAATCAAAACCAATTTATTGTCAGGAGATTTGAAAATAATTCTCTTTTTATCCTTATTAGTAGTCATTCAGTATGTGGATTCCATTTTCCAAGTACAGTGTACTTCATTAAAATATTCTCTACTTTAAAATGGCCTATAAACTGGGCAGAATATATAGTTATAACGAGGAATTTCAGAAAGCAATGCTGCTTCTGAATATTCTAATGATATAAAATAAAAATTTAGGGTTGTGTTTTTGTTTTTTGTTTTGTCTTGTTTTTTTTTTTTTTTTTTTTTTTTTTTGTCTAGACGCAGTATCTCACACCTGTATTTTCAGCATTTTGGGAGGCTTAGGCCAGAGGAACACTTAAGGACAGAAATTTGATACTAGTCTGGGCAACACAGGGAGACCCTATCTCTATAAAATAAAATAAATACTTAAAACACATATATTTTTTAAATTAGCAGAAAACTAAGGAACTCAATGTGCTTTCATGTCAGGGATCAGCTATAATAATTTTTATAATTTACAGAATCATGAGATGTACTTTTAAGTAATGCAAAATGATTATGAATTCTATTTCTTCTCTTGTGTTTACCCTTACTTTTAAATTTTAGGTTAATAATCTACCTTAGCTATTTTGGAAATAGATGGGGAGTAATTATTAACCAAGTAAAACAAGGTAAATTACATATTTAATTAACTTTCCACATTCTATTAATAACCTTTAAAAATTTACATATCACATGCACTGGATTTGAATGCTAAATAATAATTGTTTAGACTATTTAAGTCTAAAATTCAAAATCTTGGGGTAAGAGGGGACTTAAAATTTATAGAGTAAAAAACTGATATTTGATGATTGAGTTACCATGTGGTAGTCCAGGTTATTCGTGAACATCTCCACTGACAGGAAATGGTGTTTCTGAGAATAACTTATTGCATCTTTAGACAGTTTAACTGTGCTGAAATCCTTCCTTATGTTGGCTCTTTCCAAGCAAGTTCCCACTAATTAATTGATAGGTCTTTGTTTTATTGATGTCTATACTGACTCAGTTTATGTTTCCCATGACAGACTGCAGGATGCCTGGAAAAGTTTTCATCTATTATGTTGAGTCTTATAAAATTACCAATTTTTAGGTCAAAATGGTTGAATATCATCAATTTCATATGCTTCAACCCATGACTCCCTGGGCCTTCTCTTCTGCAGGTAAGACACCCCAAGTCCTTCAGCTCTTCCTCCATGGCAGTCTTTCACCATCCTTTTCAGGCTGGAGGCCACTCTCTGTGGAATCTTGGACAAGTATTTCCTATGAAAGGATGCATTATACGGATATGAACACTAAACCAACTTCTGTGGCCTACACACTTGGACAAAATCCAGAGGAAAAATCGGAAAAATATGAGAAGTGTAAGATGCTTAACAACAAGTTATACTGCTGTTTATTGAGGACTTCTAATCATCTTTTAGATGTAAAACCCCCTTTTTACAGCTAAGAAAACAAATTCCTCAGTAGGCTAAGTAGCTTACTCCAGATAACATAACTATAAACTCTAGCATCCAGATTTGATTCAGGTATTCTGGCCCCACATTCTATGCATGCCCTTTCCCCTGATAATGACTCCACGAGACCAGATGTGGGCTGAACATTGGAAAATGTCAAGCTGCAGGAAGATTACCCTGACTAACTCCCCCAGTTCTCCTAGATACGTGCGCATTGGCTTCAACTTCCCTCAGTTAACATTTCCATACAAGCCCTTCCAATTTGATGCAGGAAGACAAAACTTAGAAAAACTTGAGAAAGATCCATCATTTACTGTCTCAGTGCCAACACTTATTGGAGTCATCTACCCATTGATAGTTAAAAGTAATTAATATTTTATTCAAGTCACAATCTAAGTGCGAGGGTCCAAAAGACTGAAAAGGTGGGACCTTGTGGGCCTATTGTCTTCAAGTCAAATGTAATAAAATGGATATTTTTGTTTAAATTATGTTGCTAAATCTTTATATCATTTCCACTACCTGGAACAGCGTTCTCATTTCTAACTCCTCCAAATTCCCTGTTTTTATTCTCAAGAAATGTATGTGCTTTCATCTCCCTCTCTCTCCTCCTCCCCTCAAAGATGCCCACATCCCACTCTGCAGAATGTATAAATTACCACAGTGCATGGCAAGATGGGCTTTGCAGATGTGAGTTAAGTTATGGCCCTTAAAATTGAGAGATTACCCTGGATTTTCTGGGTATGCCTAACTTAATCCATGAGCCCTCACAAAGAATTGTCTCCAGCTATCTGGGAAAAGAAGAGATGGCAGAAGAATTAAGGCAGAAGGGAAAAAGAATTGAAATGTTGAGGACTTCAGCATCATTGCTGGCTTTGAACCTGGAGGAGGAAGGCCACAAACCAAAGAACACAGGTGGCACCTGGATGCTGAAGATCACGTCCAGCTGACAGCTAGCAAGGAAACAGGGACGCAATCCTACAACCACAAGGAACTGACTTCTGCCAACTTGCAGCAGCTTGGAGGCGGAATCATCCCCAGAGACCCCAGAAAGAAACAGTGTCCTTCTGACACCTGGATTTTAGCCTGGAGGCCCAGAGGAGCCATGCTTCTCCCAGACTTCTGATTGACAGGACTGTGAATTGAATGTTGCTTTAAGCAGCTCCATTTGTGAATATTTGTTATGGCAACAAAAGGAATCAAGTACAGTCTTTGATATATCTGCTAAGCCTCTGTTTCTAAATGTGCTCGGTTTTTGTTTTTTGTATGTGTCTGTGGATCTCTGTACAGATTGTGATTTTTGTCAGCTTCGTAGCCTTCATTGCTCCAGCCAGCCATTGGCAGAGGCAATGGGATGAGACACAGTGATCAAAAGCAAAGGTTTCAGAGACAGTGTCACCCCAGTGCCCATCTCCACAGCTCCATTTGTGAGAAGACCAGGTGACTAGAACTAGAATCACATGATGGAACTATGGATCTGAGTTAGCAGAACAGGCAGATAAGAACAAGAGCTGGCCTAGGGTCATGGTACAAAACAGGAAGTGTCTGCAAGTGCAGAATCCAACCTCTATATCCCATTCACTGTTTTTTATGGACATTTTGGACCAGATCTTCGTGCATTGGCGGCAGAGCACAACTTAGTGGCAACAATGTAATGAAAGTTTTCAGGATTCCAAACCTTTCTGCAGAACTCAGATATATGATGCTGAAGCGTCTGGCTGCTCTCTTATCCTTTATCCCATGACTGATAATGGATGCCTGTAGCAGGGGTTTGACAAGGTGCTGCTTGCACAATTTTATCCCCACCACTTTCTCTATGACAGATGAGAGATGCAGGAACCTTGGCAAGCATGGCAGAGAGATTCTGCAAGCTCTTCAACCTGTCAAGTAGCAAAGCAAAATCAATCACAGAAGCAACCCCTCATTGTGGTTGGAGATTAACATCTTTACAAGATAATAAAGGCAACAAATTACATCTGCCAGCACTCAAAGCAGGAGGCTCATAAAGAGATTCTTCAATAAGCAATGAGACTCTTTGCCCCGGCCCAGTAGATTTAGAGAGAACGCTGGAATCTGGACTGCAGGCAATTATAGATCAACTGCAAGACCTGTATGCTTATAGCGATGGACTGCCCATGAATGCCCCTGAGGGTCGGTTCCAGCTGCTGGCAGGATTCTGTCATGAGGACTCACAGAAGTGGGCAGCAGACATTTGAATCACCACAGCTACTCCCTGTCCTACCTCCTGCCCATCTCGGGTAGCCATAGATTTATACCCTCAGCTCTTCAAGAAAACCTGCCATGGGGAGCACAGGTTACTGGCAGCCTGCAAGGTAATGTCTTTGGATCTGCCATTGTGTTCCTACTGGGGCCCTGATTCCCCAGGTCTGCTCCAGCCAAAGACTGGACACAGGGCTATCAACACCGGGTCATTTCTGTCTGATGTGAGTCTCCTCTAACAGGCACTATTTGCTTCAGTCCTCCCTATCAACCTGGGCAAGACTCTTTCAAAGCTGCATTTTAATCAGAAGTTTTCTACCTAATCCTTCCTGTCCTCTCTAATGTCACAAGTGTCAAGTGGCAACATGATAAGAAGTCTCTCCTCTTCTCCTGCTATTTCTCTACCTTTCACAGACACTTTTCCCAAAATCTCCTTTATATCTATCTTGAGATGGTGTCTGCTTCTTGAAGCACCCAGAGTATAATGCATTATCACTCCAAAATGTCCCTCAGATACTAGCCAATGCCTGATAACTGTAATTTCACAAATTTCTTTCCATTTGTTTACTCATTCTTTCAAAAAACATTTACTAAAACCAACTCTGTTCATAAGTGGAAGAAATGTTAGAGATGAATAAGACACAATCTGTGCCTGCTCACAGCTGAGAGTTCACTGAAGATGATGAACACATCATTAAGCAGTGTGAAAATTACTATACACCACAGTGCTAAGGGAAAATAGAACAGGAAAGAGACATTTTGGGATGAGTAATAAAGGAGGGCAATGCACTCTAAAGGGAGGGATGAACAGTGGCTCTTTTAATTTACTGAACTGTGGGAACAGAATGAAAGAAAATGTGTGTTATAGAGTAATCTGCAATCTTTCTGAAGAATTAGCCTGTGTTAAAATGCAAACAAGAGAGATATCCACTTAGGTCAAAATTGAGCAACAAGAATTAAATTTACCTTTCTGCCTGTACAACTACAAAACAAAAAACAAACAGAAAAAGAAATATTTGAAACAACACCTTTCAAGACACTGCCTATCAAACAGCAGTCCCTGAAAGGAAACACAAGAGGTGAGCCTTGCAACTGCTTCCACCTAGAGCCGTCACAGAGTTTAAGGGATATTTCCCATGGAGTGAACCTATGCGGAGCCAAAGAATTGATCTTTGGCTCTTAAAATGCAACAAAGAAAAAAATAATTTCAGAAATAAATAAATAGACCATCAAAAAGCCGTGGATCAGCTTCAAAATGGCCTAACGTGTGTATCTGGAATCCTCAAGAAAGAGGGGACAGAAAAATTACTTGAATTAATACTGCCCAAAATTTCCAAATTTGATGAAAAGTGTAAGTCCACTTATTCAAAAAGATCAATGAACCTCAAGCAAAAGAAATATAAAGAAATCACATCAAGAATATTTTAAACAAATTGCTCAGAATGAAAATACAAAACTTCTACAGGCAAAGAAAAAAAAACCCACATTACATACAGAAGAGTAAAGATAAAATGACAACAGACTTATCATCAGAAAAAATACAAGAAGACAGTGAAGCAATATATTTAAAATACTGAAAGAAAAGCACTGTCAATCTAAAATTATTTGGCCAGCAAAAATAACTTTTAAAAGCAAATGTAAAATAAAGTCTTTCTCAGATATACAAAAGCTGGGGGAAAATAAAAAGAAAAAAAAAATCATCCCTAGCCATCCCAAACTACAAGAAATACTAAAAGAAGATCTGTAGGCATGAAAAATAATAACAGGTGGGAATCTATATGTATACCAAATAATGAAATGTAAATCTATAATATGTTCTTTTATTTAAATATCTTAAATAAATAGCTGTTTAAACAAAACTTTAAAAAGGAAACCTCAGCCAGGAGCAGTGGCTCACGCCTGTAATCCTAGAACTTTGGGAGGCTGAGTGGGGTGGATCGCCTGACCTCAGGAGTTCAAGACCAGCCAGGGCATCATGGAGAAACCCTGTCTCTACTAAAATACAAAAAATTAGCTGAGCACGGCAGCATGCACCTGTAGTCCCAGCTACTCGGGAGGCTGAGGCAGGATAATTGCTTGAACCCCAGAGGTGGAGGTTGCCGTGAGCCGAAATTGCACCACTGTACTCCAGCCTGGTGACAGAGCAAGACTCCATCTCCAAAACTAATAATAATAAATTAATTAATTAATTAATTAAACCTGAACAAAATACTAGCAAACCAATTCAAAATCTAGCAACATATTAAAAGGATTATACCTCATGACCAAGTGAACTTTATTACATGAATGCAAGTTTTTTCCAAAAAAAAAAAAAAATGCAAGTTTTTTCCAAATACAAATGTATGTACTATATTAACAAGATAAAGGGGAAAAAGAAACACACGATCCTCTCAATAGATGCAGAAAGAACATTTGATAATATTCAACAACCTTTCCTGTAACAACACTCACAAATAGGATTAGGAGGGAACTTTTTCAACCTAATGAAGCACATGTATGAAAAACCCATGAAAACATCATACTTTATGGTGAAACACTAAGAGCTTTCCTTTAAGATCAGGACTAAAAGGCTAGTCTCTTAGGATGTCTACTCTTGCCACTTCTGTTCAATGCTGTACTAGAATTTCCAGCATGGGCAATTAGGCAAGACAAAGAAAAAAAAAAGATTCCACATATACAGATTGAAAAAAATAAAATTATCACTATTTGCAAGGGACGTAATCTTTTCTATAGAAAACCTTAAAGGATCCACACATAGCCCCTTCACTCACACACACACACACACACACACACACACACAAAATCTATTAGAGAGAGAAAACAAGTTGAGCAAAGTTGCAAGATAAACAAATATATGAAAACCAATTTCTATATACTAGCAATAAATAATCTAAAATTAAAATTAAGAAAAGCATCATTTTAAAATAACACCCAAAATAATAAAATTGTTATGACTAAATGCAGCCAAAAAAAAGTGTATGACTTGTACACTGAAAACTGCTAAACATGTTGAAAGAAATCAAAGAAAACCTAATAATATGGAGAGGCATACTATTTTCATGGACAGAAAGACATATTACTATTAAAATTGCAATACTCTCAATTTGATCTACAGATTCAGTATATAATCCCTATCAAAATTCCAAATGTGATTTTTGCAGAGGTGGAGAAATCAATTCTAAAATTCATTTTGAAACACTAGGTATCTTGAATATCCAAAACTGTCTTGAAAAAAATAACAGAGTTGGAGAACTCAGATTTCCCAATTTTGAAACATACTCCAAAGCTAAAATAATTAGGATGGTGTGGTACTGGCATAAGGATAGACACATAGATTAATGAAATAGAATTGAGAGCCCAGAAATAAACCCAAACATATATGGCAAACTGATTTTTGACAAGAATGGCACTAGACATATTGACATGCAAAAGAATGAATTGGACCCTAAATCACACCAGATGCACAAGTTATCTCAAAATAAATTAAAGACCTAAATATGAGCTAAACTCTTAGAAAGAAACAGGTATAAAACTGTGTGACCTTAGATTAGGCAATAGCTTCTTACATATAACACAACATGCACACACAAGCAAACAAAAAAGAGATAGATTTCATCAAAGCTAAAAACTTTTTCACTTCAAAGACACCATTAATAAAGGGAAAAGACAATCCACAGAATGGGAGAAAGCAATTGTAAACCATATAGCTGATAAGAGTCTAGTATCCAGAATATATAAAGAATTCTTACAACATAATGTTTGTTTAAAAAACAAAAACTCAATTAAATATGGACAACAGATTTGAATAACCATTTATTCAAAGAAGATATACAAATAGCCAAAACACATAAAAACATGCGCAGCATCATTCGTGATTAGGGAATTGCAAATCAAAATCATAATGAGATATGATTTCATACCCACTAAGATGTCTTTAACAATTATTTTAATGAAAATAAAAAGTGTTGGCCAGGCATAGTGGCTCAAACCTGTAATGCCAGCACTTTGGGAGACTAAGTCAGGTGGATCACTTGAGGTCAAGAGTTCGAGGCCAGCCTGGCCAACATGGCGAAGCCCCATCTCTACTAAAAATACAAAAATTAGCCGGGCATGGGCTGAGCTGGGCACAGTAGTCCCAGCTCAGGAGGCTGAGGCAGGAGAATTGCTTGAACCCGGGAGGTGGAGGTGGCAGGGAGCCGAGATAGGACCACTGCACTTCAGCCTGGTGACAGAGCAAGACTCCATCTCAAATAAATAAATAAATAAATAAAAGTGTTGGTTGAGTGCGTGGAGAAATTGGAAACAGTTTGGCAGTTCCTCCAAAGATAAACATAGAATTATTTTATTGCCCAGCAATTATTGATCTGTTCTGTGAAAAGCTGTGATTATTTAACTCAAAAGTCTTTTCCATATTGATATTATTATAGGAAAATTAGATCAGTTATTATATGCCATACTCCCAGACTACAGTAAGTGGTCAATGTATATTTCCCCTGTGATGAACATGCTTAGACAAAAGTGAACTCTGATAGGGGATAGATGAGTTAGGCAGAGGAGTTGCTCAACTGTGGATTGTCATCCTGGTCAAACTTATAGGGCAGGTGGTCCTAGGTGTAGGACTGAGGAAAGGAGAATAAGTCACTGGAAACTGGAGAACGAGTAACTGAAAAATAATGAGTAACTTTTTTTAAGGAGAAAAAAAAAAAAAAGACAGTTTGAAGTTAGAAATCTGTATCATGTAACTGGATTTTAGTTTATTTATCTATATTGTGGTAGCAATTTTTCTATCTGCCTCATAATATTGGTGAAGAGGAAAGGTGGTAAAATTTTTAATGTATACACAGAAAAGTGGAAGAAGAGCAGGCGTGGGGTTGAGTTTCTCCTCCTCACATGTTACCCCTGCCTGTTGATGTTTTAACTCAGGCTCATCTCCCACGGATGTTTGCCAGAAATCTAAGGAGAGCTTTCTACATTGTATACGGTAGAGAAATTTGGAGCCATGGTCCAAGCTTCCAGTGCAGAGAATTAGAAATGGATGTCTTTCCAATCATCTGTGGGCAGCAGTCACACAGAGAAATCAAGAGCACAGAGGTGTGGGAGGCTTGCGTGTGGCCCAAACACCAGGTGAGAAGGGAAGAGGTCTTCAGATGTTTGAGGTCTTTTGTTCACAGATTTACTTCATTTCCAGGACTTCCGAGTTGATGATTGCTTCCACAGCGCCTCCTTACCCACCTTAGACATCCTGTTTCTTTTATTCTGCCTCCTAATATTTCCTTTCCACCGTCCCACTCATTTATTGTCCCTTATAAAACAGTATTTAGTAGTATTTCCTATTTGCCTGGTGGCGCGTCCATGAGTTTGAGAAGGGGCAGTGTGTGCCTGTGGGCAGAGGGGAGAAAGTCAGCTCTGGAGCTGCAGGGGGCAGGTCGGCGGGTTTGCCTGAGAGGACCGCACCAAAAAGAGATGAGGAGTGCAGGGGAAGGCATGTGCAGGCCTATCCTTCATCTTGATGTTCAAGCAAATAATGTAATCTTAGCTCCCTAGTAACAAAGAAAATCTCCAAGGGTCTTTACACTGTTTGGCTTCTCTCCCTCTCCTCCTTTCTTCACCTCTTCCTTCCCTGCCCACAGTGCTGGTCTCCCCCTACAATTCTCTCCTATTTCCACACTAGGTCCCTCCCCCTTTACCTGACCCTTTTACGTTTTCATCTCCCAGGGTTGCATCATCACCCTGCAGTTTCCCCTGGAATGTTGACACCATAGATCACTCACTGGCTTAACAGCCCCCACAGGCAATTTTTGTTTGTTTATTAAAACTGAACATTACTTTTAAAATAAAAAAAAATTGCTAACAGTGGATTATGTATGTGAAAGCTACCAATGCAAAATAGTGACTCCCCACTTTAGTAGGGACAGAAGGTCTCCCCATCACCCCTATCAAGATCCCTATTCTCTTCTTATAAAAAGCTCATATCTACATCTGCATGGCTTGCCTAGTCCTTGTTGGCCTGTGAGCTTGTAGCTCCTGGTCCAGATCCTCATTATGTTGGAAAAGTTGGGGACCCAGGGCCCATGTAGCCAGATCTTGGCCCAAGGGGACTCTTACTGGCAGCAGAGAACTTAGTCAAGCCCCAAGAGCATGGACTGTAAGTCAGGAGGCCTGGTCTCCAAAGTTACACCTTGTTTGAAATGTGTAAAGGGCAATTCATATGACCTTTGTTAGCTGGGCAATGAGGAGGGGTCACCTGAGGCTTTCAAGAAGGGCTCCTCCAAACCCTAGGGTGCCACCATTTCTGCCGTAGTGCTTAAATGAAGCATGTAAGGAAAAGAACGAAGGAGAGCAGAGGTCAGCAATGCAGGATGTGGTAAAAAAATAAATAAATAAAGATTTTATTGTAAGAACAATAAGAGCCACTGGAATGTGTTAGGCAGAGAGTAATGTGATCCAATTTCCAGTTTTAAGAGCCTAGTGGGTTATAAGGAAACACAGGTCCAAAAACAAACAAACAAACAAAAAGGAGACTAGTCAGGGAGCTGATGTGGTCGTCCAGGAGAGAGCACTGGACTGTGGGTCAGAAGACTGTATTGGGGTGTCAGGTGGTGGCCTGGACAAGGTGTTTGCAGAAAAGTTGATGATAAATGGAAAAGACGAAATCAACAGAATATACCAATAGATTAGATGTTGGGAAGAACAAAGAATAATCAATAAGGACACGTGGATATGTGTTCCAAGCACCAGGGTTGAGAGTGCTGCATTTAACAGAGTTTAGAAGAGATCACAGATTTGTGAAACCATGTTGAGTCTGGGGACCAATGCATAGCCCAATATTGCTGAAATAGACCATACAAGGGATTGGGAAATGGAGCAGAAAATGCAGGAAGAGATAGCTTATAGAAGGTATTGTACACCTGGATTTTATCATGAAAGTGTCTTGACACCCCCCATACCTTCTTTTTCTTATAGAAATTTTGACATGACATTTAGAACGTTCTCTCTGGCAATGGTGGTTTAAATTATAGGCAAAAAAGCTAAAGGGAGGAAGACAAATGAAGAGGCTGGGAGCAAGTCAGAGGATGACTAAATCCTACCCGCTAGCTACTTCTCTGAAATAAAATTATCCATTCCCTGACATCAGCATTCTTTCTGCCAATTCTCTTCATTTTGAATGCAAATTCCAAAGCGTGCTTTCAGCTAGGGATAATTATCTAATTATCTATTATCCAGGGTGTATCGTTTGTTTCATTTTTCCCTCTTCCTCCCCCTTTATTCAGTGTGTGGCTTTTGGCGGGCTTGAGAAAGATATGACTCAATTGCCTGTCAGCACAGCTTGGGTGAGGAGAGAACATCATGCAAAAGGAATCGAGCTTGTCTGGGGAGCAGTATGGTAATTGATTACTAATTACTGAAACATTATGTCTGAAGGAGGCAAGGCACAAGCCTATTTTCAAAGGCTCCAGGTAATTAGCAAACATGTTTAAGACACTCACGATGGCTCCAGGGGAGAAACATCTAAGAAGGAGGCTTCTTCTCCTCCTCGTAAGGTCCATTTATGGCTTTACTGTGATGAGCTTCACACTCCCAAGCATGAAGGAGGGAATTGGGGTTGGGACCAAGGGCTTCCTTCAACATTGCTATCCAACGGCAGGTATTCCAGCGTCAGCCCCTAGGGTTATCTAATGTCAGGGGTAAGAAAAAAGCAGCAAAGAAAGGAAGTAACTGAGCTCTTCACTTGCAAAAAAATGTTGAGGGTAATCTTTCAAAAACACAAGCCTAATCATGCCACTCCTCTGCCTGAAAGTCTCCAGTGACTTCCCTTTGTCTGAAAAGTTCTAGATTCTCAGTGCTGCTTACATGGCCCTCAGCCTCTTGTCTGATTGCTCCTGAAGAAAGACTGGCTGAGGATGGTGTGTAGGCCCTCTGGCTTGCAGTGCTCCCTGAGGACCATTCTTTCTCCCAAACCTGAATGTGTGCATCAGCTGTTTCTTATGACAAGCACTGTCTCCTCTTTTGCTGTCAATTCTTCCTCACCCTCTTTGTAGTTCAAATGTCCCTCTGCCAGCAAGGTTTCCCTATAACCTAATTGTTGTGAACTTCAGCCCCGTCTTTTTTTAATGAACTCTATTTGTTTAGAACAGTTTTAGATGCAAAGAAAAAATGCAAAGATGGTACACAGTGTCCTTGTATTTTCCATATTCAATTTTTTCTATTATTAACACTTTACCTTTGTATGGCTTGTATGTTACAATTAATGAATCCATGGTGATATATGTTTATGAACTGAAGTCTACAGATTTTCTTAGTTTTTGCCAGATGTCATTTTTCTGTTCCAAGATCCCATCCAGGATACCTGTTACGTTAGACATTATGCCTGTTTTTAGGTCCCTTGTGGCTATGACAGCTTTTCAGAGGTTCCTTGTTTTTGATGACCTCGACAGTTTCAAGGGATCAGGTGTATATTGTATAATTCTCCTCTGTTGGAATTTGTCTGATGTTCTTCTCATGATTAGAATGGGGTAATGAGCTTGTCAGAGGAAGACCACACAGGTAAAGTACCATTTGCACCACATCACATCAAGGGTACATACTATCAATAGAATGCATGACTGTTAATGTTGACCTTGGTCACGTGGCTAATGCAGTGGGTTTTGTTTGTTCGTTTTAGTAGAGGCAGGGTCTTGCTATGTTGCCCAGGCTGGTTTCAAACTCTTGCACTCAAGCAATCCTCCTGCCTCAGCCTCCTTAGTTACTGGAATTACAGGCATGAGCCACTGTGCCAAGCTCCTAATGTAGTGTTTATCAGATTTCGCCACTGCAAAGTTTCTCTTTTTCCCCTCTTTCCATGCTGTGCTCTTCAAAAGGAAATTATTATGCACAGGGCACACTTAGGAGTGGAGTGTTCTGCTTCATCTCCTTGAATGCAGAGTAACTACGTAAATTATTTGGGACTTTCCTGGATGGAAGTTTATTTCTTCTCTCTACTCATTTATTTATGCACTTATTTATTTATATCAGTATATCAATACTGATATATATATTTATTTTATTCATTGACTTATAGTCCAATACTGCTTTATTTATTTTATCGCTCAAATTATTCCAGCATTGGCACCTGGAAGTTTTTCATTTTTTGAATTTTCATTTTTTGAATTTCTGTTCTCATTTTTATTATTTATTTTGTTCTCCTTAATTTAGATTTAATTTGCTATTCTTTTACTAGTTTCCTAAGATGAAAGCCTATATTACTGATTTTAGATATTTCTTCTTCTACAGCATAATGCTATAAGTTTACCTCTAAACAATACTTTGCTGCATCCAACACACTAAAACAAATTGTACTTTTATGTCACAATATTTTATTGGTGATTCTGTCTATGTCTCTGCTGTTTTTTCGGGTTCTGCCTCAGATTTTAACAAGCTTTCTAGTGCGTACAAATATAGGATTGCTTTGTCTTTTTCAGGAATTTACCCCTTTATCATTATGTAAGCCATTATATATCCCTGATAATTTTTCTTTTTCTTAGGTCCTTTTTGTCCAAAATTAAAATATCTATTCCAGTTTTCTTTTGGCTAGAATTAGTACGTATATCTTTTCCATTTCTTTTCTTTTAACCTGAGAAATATTTAAAATGGATTTCTTGTAGACAACGCACCGTTTGATTTTGTGGGGTTTTTTTTTTAATTTTATTCACTCTGAAAATCTCTGTATTTTACTTGGTGTGTTTAGATCATTCACATTTAAGGTGATTATTGAAATTTTGATAATATCCTAAGTGCCGAGATTACAGACCTGAGCCATCAAGCCTGGTCCTGCCTTCTCTGATTTTCATTGAGAATTTTATATGATTCCATTTTCTTTTGTATCTTAACATATCAGTTAGATTTTTAAAAAGGTTTTTGTTGTTGTCATAGAGTTTGCAATATACATTTAAAACTAATATAAGTCTGTTAACTAACTTTAAAAACAATATACTGCTTCATGTGCAGTGAAGATAGAATTCTAGAATTTTGTTTTTGTTTCTGTTTTCTTGTTTGACTTTAAATATTTCACTCTACTTTGTCTGGCCTGCATGGTCTGATGAGATGCCCCCTGTAATTCTTATCCTTTTTCCTCTTTTGGTAAGGTTTCCCCCACCAACCCCTGGCTTCTTTCAATTTGTTTAATGTTTTGTTTTATGCAATTTGAATATGAGGTTTCCAATATTTAGGGTGTTTTTGTTTGCTTTTCTTTTTGGTATTTTGTAAGCTTCTTGTATCTCTGATTTTGTTTATGTCATTGATTTTGAAAAATTCTCAGGCATTTTTACTTTAAATACTTCTTGCATTCCATTCCATCTTTCTATACCTCCTGATGTTCCCATTAATTGTGCATTCTGCTTTTATTTTACTTTTTATGAGTACTCTATTCTGTCTTTCCTTTTTATGCTTACATTTCTGTTTGGGAAATTCCTATTGACATATATTATATGAGTATTAATATTGGAGAATTTGGGAATTAATACTTGAGAGTATTAATTCTTTTGTTGGCCTCATCCAGTCTACTGAAGAACCCTTCAAAGGCATTCTTTATTTCTGTTACATTGTTTTAATTTCTAGGATTTTCTATTTTTGTTTGTTTATTTGTGTTTGTTTATGGAAACAGAATTTCACTCTGTCACCCAGGCTGGAGTACAGGGGTGTGATCTCAGTTCACTGCAACCTCCACCTCCTGGGCTCAAGTGATCCTCCTGCCTCAGCCTCCTGAGTAGCTGGGACTACAGGTGCAAGCCACCACACCTGGATAATTTTTGTATTTTTTGTAGAGACAGGGTTTTGCAATGTTTCCCAGGCTGGTCCTGAACACTTGGGCTCAAGTGATCTGCCTGTCTTGGCCTCCCAAAGTGCTGGGATTACAGGCATGACCTTAGGATATTCTTTCAATTCTTTCTTGGAGCTTCCATGTTTCTCCTTACACACCCAATCTGTTCTTGCATGTTGTTGATTATTTCCAGTAGAACCCTTAACATATTCATCATAGTTGTTTTAAATTCCTTGTTTCATAATTCAATATCTGCATCATATCTGATTCTGGTTCTGATGCCTGCCTTGTTTCTTCAGACTTTGAGGCTTTTCTTTGCCATTTAGCATGCCTTGTAATCTTTTATTGAAAGCCAGACATGATTTATTAGCTAATAAGATCCGGAGTTGATAGGTCTGCCTTACTCAGCTTGGGCTATTATAACAGAATTTCATAGACTGGGTGGCTTAAACAACAGGCATTTATTTCTCAGGGTTCTGGAGCCTGGTAAGTCCAAGATCATGACAGCATCAGTTACAGTGTGTGGTGAGGGCTCCCTTCCTGGTTTGAAGATGGCCATCTTCTCTTCATGTCTTCACATAATGAAGAGAGAGATCATCTGTCTTGTGCCTCTTCTTATAATGAAACTATTCTCATTCATATAAGGGCTCTACCCCCCTGAACTAATCACCTCCCAAATGCCCCATGTCCTTACACCACCATGTTGGGGATTAGACTTTAACATGTGAATTTGGGGGTGGAGGGAGACACAAGCATTCGACCCATAGTAAGGTCTTTGGTGTGAGATTTTATGTATACCAGGCTAGATATTAGGCTGTTACTATTGAGTTTCCCTTAGATTTTTCCTCAGGAAAAGTCTGAATTTCAACTCCTTCAGCTGAAATCCATTGTTGTTATACTGGGGCCTTCTTGATGTGGTGTGAAGGGAAGGAAATATTCTATAATATTGTGATTAATTTCCAATCTTTAATCTGCTCCTGGGCTATAATGTTCTCCCACCCCCACACTCTCTCATGCCGTCAGTTGATACAGAAAAGCTAGAAGAGGCTGGAGCAAATCCCTTGAGTACTTCTGATGGAAGATTTTATTAGAATATAGAATCATTGGATAAAAAATGAGTTTTCACTTAGAAACAGTCTACCCAAGACAGGACTCCTGTCTACAGAATTCCTGGAAGATGATTACCCAACTTTTCTTGATTATGACTAGCAACTAGGAGCTAGCAATTTTGAAAGATAAGGGATTTCTTTTCTTTTCTTTTCTTTTCTTTTTGAAATGATATTATATTAAGTAAAAATATCCCCTCTGGTATGCTTTCCTTTTGAGTCTGCATCCTTGGGAAGCTCAAAATATTTCACTCACCTGTAATCACAATCGTGATAAGTCTTCATGAAATCATCTGTGTGCACACCACTGAATTTCCTTTTCATGGGTAAACAGGCCCACATCTCTCAGGATGTTATAGTAGGATACAATTTTCAGACACCTTGTGTCTGAAATTCAATGTTTCAGGATTTCAACGTTTGCATTTTGCGGGGACATTGAGACCATAGCATCTCACATGCACGGTCTCACATGCGTCCTCTTGAGGCATCTTATGCATTTATCTGCCCCTCTATTATTTATAAGTGGTGCCTAGAAGCAAGTGTAATATGATCTACAGGTACTATAACTTGTTTGCTTCTATTTTAATGATACCATGTTACACTAATAATGAACTGTGTAGCTAACAGAACACAATCATGCTTAATGTCTCACCAAACACCAGAGAATCCCTTCCTATAGATGTGGAAACAAAACAAAGACTTGTAGAAGTTAAGAGATTTGTTCACTATCTCACAGATAATCCAGGATTCGAACACAAGCATACCAGCTATCATTGACTTCATTGCTCAGTTAAGGGTAGGTTGAGTTGACAGGTCACCAATAGCTTGGGTCCACTAACTCTCTCAGCCTTTTTTCCACAAAATGATGTGAAAAAGTGTTGAATGATGCCAAAAAGTGTTGTTCTTTATGAAATTATCTATTTATTTTTAATATTAATACAGTTATATAAAATTTAGAAATATGGAATGTTTAGTGTAAGAAGACTTAGAGATTACGTTAAACATATAACACATTTATGAATAAGCAACTGGCAAACTAGTCAAACATCACATAGTTAATCTATGGGCAAAAATGATATAATTGAGGTCTCTGAAGACATATTAATTGTCTTCATGCCATAGCATGAGCAGACAGGTAGGCAGCCTTTACGTTCTTTTTAGATGGGTTCCTCATCACTGACAATCTTATCAAAAAATCTGGATTTATCTTACTGCATCCCACTTAATAAAATCATTAAACTCAACTTTGTCTTTGTATAATCACTGTAAATCCATTTGTGGTGACAGGATGGACACTCAGACTGTTGGGACATGGGACAAGAAACAAGCACGTCCGTTTGTGTAAAGGCCAATGCTTCCATTAATACATGCTCGGTGCCATCAGAAGTGGCAGCTGCTACTGTGGATTTCAGTTGCTATTTCTCTGAGGACCCTATGGAAGACTGTAAAGAGTGCCTGAGGACTGGAAAATGTGCCCACTCTTTTAGCCCTGGGAACAAACTAACTCAATATGGCAATTTAGAAACACAGTGTGGCAATTCAGGAATAAAAATCACTAAAATTGATTTTTCTCTTTGGCCTCATTTAACTGATCACAGCTTGACAGAACTTAATAGCTTTTTGCAAAATAATTTTCATTACTATATTATGTAACACTGAAAAATTGTTAGTTCTTTCATAAATTATCTGATTTTAAAAAGTAACATACATGATCAAACAAGAAATTTTGAGAAGTGGTCATGGCTAGTATAACCTCTTCCACTTTGAAAGCGCTCACTATTACTGTTTGTATCTGTTACTTGGTACCTCACAAAATGAGAGGGTGCAATCTTTTATTACAGTGAGACATTTATAAAATTATTTATGCATTTTTTTCAAAATATACCTTAATAAATAACAAAATGTTACTAAATTGTAGGTTATGTTCTTTGTCCTTAATGCAATCGAGTAGAAATGAAAGTAAGAGCAAAATACCACCATCAAAAATAAAAACATGGAACTGATGAAAGAAAACTATTAAAAAGTATTGAAATCAAAAAGGACCTCAACTCTGAAATTAAGATTATTTTATAATAAAAACAAGGAAAAAACTTTATATTAAAACTATACTACAAGGCTACAGTAACCAAAACAGCATGGTACTGGTACCAAAACAGAGATATAGACCAATGGAACAGAACGGAGCCTTCAGAAATAATGCCACACATCTACAACCATCTGATATTTGACAAACCTGAGAAAAACAAGAAATGGGGAAAGGATTCCCTATTTAATAAATGGTGCTGGGAGAATTGGCTAGCCATAAGTAGAAAGCTGAAACTGGATCCTTTCCTTACTCCTTATACGAAGATTAATTCAAGATGGATTAGAGACTTAAATGTTAGACCTAATACCATAAAAACCCTAGAAGAAAATCTAGGTAGTACCATTCAGGACATAGGCACGGGCAAGGACTTCATGTCTAAAACACCAAAAGCAACGGCAGCAAAAGCCAAAATTGACAAATGGGATCTCATTAAACTAAAGAGCTTCTGCACAGCAAAAGAAACTACCATCAGAGTGAACAGGCAACCTACAGAATGGGAGAAAATTTTTGCAATCTACTCATCTGACAAAGGGCTCATTTCCAGAATCTACAAAGAACTCAAACAAATATACAAGAAAAAAACAAACAACCCCATCCAAAAGTGGGGAAAGGATATGAACAGACATTTCTCAAAAGAAGACATTCATACAGCCAACAGACACATGAAAAAATGCTCATCATCACTGGCCATCAGAGAAATGCAAATCAAAACCACAATGAGATACCATCTCACACCAGTTAGAATGGCAATCATTAAAAAACCAGGAAACAACAGGTGTTGGAGAGGATGTGGAGAAATAGGAACACTTTTACACTGTTGGTGGGATTGTAAACTAGTTCAACCATTATGGAAAACAGTATGGCGATTCCTCAAGGACCTAGAACTAGATGTACCATATGACCCAGCCATCCCACTACTGGGTATATACCCAAAGGATTATAAATTATGCTACTACAAAGACACATGCACACGTATGTTTATTGCGGCACTATTCACAATAGCAAAGACTTGGAATCAACCCAAATGTCCATCAGTGACAGACTGGATTAAGAAAATGTGGCACATATACACCATGGAATACTATGCAGCCATAAAAAAGGATGAGTTTGCGTCCTTTGTAGAGATATGGATGCAGCTGGAAACCATCATTCTTAGCAAATTATCACAAGAAGAGAAAACCAAACACCGCATGTTCTCACTCATAGGTGGGAACTGAACAATGAGCTCACTTGGACTCGGGAAGGGGAACATCACACACTGGGGCCTATCATGGGGAGGGGGGAGGGGGGAGGGATTGCATTGGGGAGTTATACCTGATATAAATGATGAATTGATGGGTGCTGACGAGTTGATGGGTGCAGCACACCAACATGGCACATGTATACATATGTAACCTGCATGTTATGCACATGTACCCTAGAACTTAAAGTATAATAAAAAAAAAAAAAAAAAAAAAAAAAAAACCCATTGGATGTTTCCAATCTTTAACCTTTAAAAAATTTTATGTTGCCCCGCGTGTGTGCGCCTAATCTCAGCTGGTCCACCCGAGACCCCCTGAGCACCAACCCGACTACCGCAAGGCCCCTTATTGGCTCCGACAAGATGAAAGAAACAATCATGAACCAGGAAAAACTCGCCAAACTGCAGGCACAGGTGCGCATTGGTGGGAAAGGAACTGCTCGCAGAAAGAAGAAGGTAGTTCATAGAACAGCCACAGCAGATGATAAAAAAACTTCAGTTCTCCTCAAAGAAGTTAGGGGTAAACAATATCTCCGATATTGAAGAGGTGAATATGTTTACAAACCAAGGAACAGTGATCCACTTTAACAACCCTAAAGTTCAGGTATCTCTGGCAGCGAACACTTTCACCATTACAGGCCATGCTGAGACGAAGCAGCTGACAGAAATGCTACCCAGCATCTTAAACCAGCGTGGCGCAGATAGTCTGACTAGTTTAAGGAGACTGACCGAAGCTCTGCCCAAACAATCTGTGGATGGAAAAGCACCACTTGCTACTGGAGAGGATGATGATGATGAAGTTCCAGATCTTGTGGAGAATTTTGATGAGGCTTCCAAGAATGAGGCAAACTGAATTGAGTCAACTTCTGAAGATAAAACTTGAAGAAGTTACCGGGAGCTGCTATTTTATATTATGACTGCTTTTTAAGAAATTTTTGTTTATGGATCTGACAAAATCTAGATCTCTAATATTTTTAAGCCCAAGCCCCTTGGACACTGCAGCTCTTTTCAGTTTTTGCTTATACACAGTTCATTCTTTGCAGCTAATTAAGCCGAAGCAGCCTGGGAATCAAGTTTGAAACAAAGGTTAATAAAGTTCTTTGCCTAGTAAAAAAAAAAAAATTATGTTAAATAAAAAATATTGAGAATAAATGAAGTAAGCATCTTTTCTGGTAATAAAAAAGCATTCAATTTAACAAGTGAGATTGAAAAATAAAATGAAAAAAACAGAATAAAACAAAATTTAAAAAACAAAAAAGTGAGATTGAAATTGCTAAGAAATAGCAACAAGAAATTGAAACTTATTAACATAAAGAATCTATAGATAAAATAAAATTTTAGTTTTGTAAGACAAAAAAATTTAAAACATAAAAATTCTGAAAAATAAAATTAAATATATGTATCTATATCTGCAATCATGAAAAAGAAAATTTATGAGAAACTCAGGAGAAAATAAAGAATTGAAAGCAATATCCCAAGCAATTTTATATCAAAAGCTGAAAAGCTACATAACCAGTTGATGATACCTTTTGAAAATATAAATATACGAAATTGAGTAACAAAATAGGGTATGATCGGCAGACGTGTGAGGAGAGAAAGAAGAAAAGGAAAAGAAGGAAGGAGAAGAGTGGAAAACGAGGAGGAGAGAGCAGAGAAGTGAGAAGAGAAGAGAAAAATTATTTGGTCACTTTAATACATGACTATGAAAACAAAAATACTAAGAAACTCTCACAGTAGTGCTCATAATAGAATTCGGTGTGGTAGATAGAAACAATATAAACTAAGAAAGTCAAAAATTTTAAAACCAGTTATAACAAGCTTGAATATTTTTAAAACCAGTAATAGCAAGCTTGAATAAGCATCTCCATATACTTACACAAAAATGCATTTTCCTTATATATTATTACCTGATAAATACAAGCTGAACAACATATAATCACATTTGTGTTGAGGAAAGTAGCATAGAGAGGAATACGTTTATTTTCTGTGTGTTTATATATGTATTAATGTATGTGTTTGTATGTTGATATCAATGTATGAATATTTGCATGTGTGGGTGTGTCTGTGTATTCAGAAAGACATGCCCCAAATTATAAACAGCAGTTTACTGAGGGATTCAGGTTGGAGATGAACACAAAGCGTTTCTTACATGTTTTTCATTTTATAATTTTATACGATGAGAAATACTGTGGTTTTGTTTTTCTTTTTATGTTTTGCTTTATTTATCAAACATACTGTTTCTTACTTTTTAAATTAATAATACTTTGAATGAACAAATTATAATTGTATGCATTTATGGAGCACAATCTGGAATGATTAAATCAAGCTAAATAACATATACATCATCTTTCTCATTTATCATTTGTTGTGGTAAGACATTTGACATTTACTCTTAGTAATTTCAAAATATACAATACATGAATATTGACTATAGGTCACCCTGATGTGCAATAGATCTCAAAATTTATTTCTCCTGTCTATCTGAAATTTTGTGCCACTGGATCAACAATTCCCCATTCTTTCCCCACTCCCCGCCTCTGATAACCACTATTCTATTCTCTACTTCTGTGAATTCAACTTCTTTAGATTCTACATTTAAGTGAGATTATATGGTATTTGTCTTTCAGTGTCTGGCTTATTTTACTTAGCATAATGTCCTCCAGGTTCATCCACATTGTTGCAAATGGCAAATTTTTTTTCTTTTGAAGGTCTAAAGAATATTCCACTGTAATAGCATTTCACATTTTCTTTATCTATTCATATATTGATGGACACTTTGGTTGATTCCATATCTTGACTGCTGTGAATTCACAGTATGTGTGAATAATGTTGCAATGAGCAAGGAAGTGCAATTATCCCTTCAATATACTGATTTCAATTCCTTTGAATGTATACCCAGAATCATGATAGTTCTTGAGTTTTTTGAGGCACCTCCACACTGTTTTCCACAATTGCTACACTAATTTACATTTGACCATAACACTCAAGAGTTTTCTTGTCTCCATAATTTCACCAACACTCATTATCATTCCTCTATTTTATAAAAGCCATTCTAACAGGTATGAGGTGATATCTCATTGTGATTTTATTTTGCATTTCTCTAAAGATTAATGACGTTGAATATTTTTTCATGCACTTGTTAAGTCATTTAGTGTCTTCTCTGAGAAATATCTGTTCAAGTACTTTGCCTGTTTTTCAGTTGGATTGTTTGTTTTCTTGTTATTGAGTTGTTTCTTACACATTTTGGATTAACCCCTTATCCGATGTATGCTTTGCAAAAATTTTCTCCCACTATTGAGTTGTCTCTTTACTTTGTTGTTTTCTTTGCTGTACAGAAACCTTTTAGTTTAATGTAATCCCATTTGTCCATTTTTGCTTTTCTTGCATGAGCTTTTAGGTTTACATCTAAAATGTTATTGAACAGAGCAGTTTCATGAAGCTTTCTCCTATATTTGCTTCAGTAGTTTTACAGTTTCAGGTCTTATATTTAAGTTTTTAATTCATTTGAGTTGATTTTTGCATATGGTGTGAGATAAGGATTCAATATCATAACTCTGCATGCAGATAGCCAGTTTTCCTAACACAATTTATTGAAGAGATTGTTTTTTCCCCACTGTGTGTTCTTGGCAACTTTATTGAAGATAAATCGACTATAAAAGCATAAGTTTATTTCTGGGATTTCTGTACAATCTTTTCCATTGATACAAGAAAAGCATCTGACAAAATTTAATACCATTTCATGATAGAAATTTTCAACAGATTAGGTATAGAGTAAATGTACCTCAACACAATAAAGATTATATATGAAAACCTGTAGCTAACATGATATTCAACAGTAGAAAGTTGAAAACTTTTCCTCTAAGATCAGGGACAAGATAAAGATTCCCACTCTCACCACTTCTTTTCTTTTCTTTTTTTTTTTTTTTATTTAATTATACTTTAAGTTCTGGGATACATCTGCAGAATATGAAGGTTTGTTACATAGGTATACATACGCCATGGTGGTTTGCTGCACCCATCAACCCATCATCTACATTAGGTATTTCTCCTAATGCTATCACTCCCTTTGTTCCCCCACCCCCAAAAGGCCCTGGTGATGTTCCACTCCCTGTGTCCATATGTTCTCATTGTTTGTTTCCCACTTATGAGTGAGAACATACAGTATTTAGTTTTCTGTTCCTGTGTTAGCTTGCTGAGAATGATGGTTTCCAGCTTCATCCATGTCCTGGCAAAGGACATGAACTCATTCTTTTTTATGGCTGCATAGTATTCCTTGGTGAATATGTGCCACATTTTCTTTATCCAGTCTATCATTGATGGGCATTTGGGTTGGTTCCAAGTCTCTGCTTTGTAAATAATGCTGCAATAAACGTGTGTGCATGTATCTTTACAGTAGAATGATTTATAATCCTTTGGATATATGCCAAGTAATGAGATTGCTGGGTCAAATGGTATTTCTGGTTCTAGATCCTTGAGGAATCACCATTCTGTCTTCCACAATGGTTGAACTAATTTATACTCCCACCAACAGTGTAAAAGCATTCCAATTTTTCCACATCCTTTCCAGCATCTGTTGTTTCCTGACTTTTTAATGATCACCATTCTAACTGGCATGAGATGGTATCTCACTGTGGTTTTGATTTGCATTTCTCTAGTGACCAGTGATGATGAGCTTTTTTTCGTATGTCTGTTGGCCACATAAATGTCTTCTTTTGAGAAGTGTCTCTTCATATCCTTCACCCACTTTTTGATGGGGTTGTTGTTTCCTCATAAATTTGTTTAAGTTCTTTATAGATTCTGGATATTAGCCCTTTGTCAGATGGATAGATTGCAAACATTTTCTCCCATTCTGTAGGTTGTCTGCTCACTCTGATGATAGTTTCTTTTGCTGTGCAGAAGCTCTTTAGTTTAATTGCATCCCATTTGTCAATTTGGGCTTTTGTTGCCATGGCTTTTGATGTTTTAGTCATGAAGTCTTTGCCCATGCCTATGTCCTGAATGGTATTGCCTAGGTTTTCTTTTAGGGTTTTTATGGTTTTGGGTCTTACATTTAAGTCTTTAATCCATCTTGAGTTAATTTTTGTGTAAGGTATAAGGAAGGGATCCAGTTTCAGTTTTCTGCATATGGCTAGCCAGTTTTCCCAACACCATTTATTAAATAAGGAGTCCTTTCCTCATTGGTTGTTTTTGTCAGGTTAGTCAAAGAACAGATTGTAGATGTGTGGTGTTACTTCTGAGGCCTCTGTTCTGTTCCATTGGTCTATATATCTGTTTTGGTACCAGTACCATGCTGTTTTGGTTACTGTAGCCTTGTAATACAGTTTGAAGTCAGGTAGCATGATGCCTCCAGCTTTGTTCTTTTTGCTTAGGATTGTCTTGGCTATACCAGCTCTTTTTTGGTTCCATAAGAAATTTAAAGTAACCACCACTTATTTTCAACGTCATAAAATAACTCTCACCCAGAGCAATTATCAAGAGAGGGAAATAAAAGACATCCTAATGCAAAAGAGAGAAGTACAATTGTTTCTGTTTGCTGATGACATACATGATACCTCAAAAGAAATCCTAGACTCCACCAAAGACTTGTCAGAACTGATAAAGTCAATAAAGTTGAAGGATACAACATCAACATAAAATAACAGTAGTATTTCTATCTACTAATAATGTACTATCCAAAAAAGAAATAAAGAAAACAATACCACTTACAATAGCAATAAATAAATTAAATCATGTAAATAAGTGTAAATTTAACCACAGAGATTAAAGTTCTGTGCACTGAAAACTAATGAAATATTGATTATAGAAACTGTAAAAAACAAATTAATGAAATGTAGCCCATGTTTATGGCTTGGAAGAATTAATATTGTTCAAATGTCCACACGGCCCAAAGGAAACCTACAGATTCAATGCAATTCCTGTCAAAATTCCAATGTAATTTTTCACAGAAATTTTTTTAATGCTAAAATTTATATGCAACCACAAAAGACCCTGAATAGCCAAAACAATCGTGAGCAAAAGGAAGAAAGCTGGAGGCATCACATTCCTTCAAAATATATTATAAAGCTATAGTAATCAAAATGCGATGATACTGGCATAAAAACACACACACGGTTCAAACACATTTTAAATCTTTATCTCAAAAATCAAAATACTCAGTTTTATCATAAACGTAAAATTATAATTTAAGGGGAATAAAAGATAAAATGTGAAAAATAAAGGTAATATTTGAAAATAGAGGGACTTAGTTATCTTTCAATATTCTACTAATTAGTTTCATTATTATGCATTTTTCTCAATACAAAATGAAACTGTGCAACGGAAGATGCCTAGGTAACATTTCTAATTGTATAATAGAAACTTAAAGTGCTTTGTATTCATAGAAGAAAAGTACTATGACTGATAACAGCATTGAACACAAATGCTCTACAATATTAGAAAAATGGGACATGATTCAAACTATTGTGGGGCTAATCATTTAAATGTTATTCAAACTAATTTTTAAAGAACTATAAAGATCAGTATTATTATTGCAAATACATCTAAAATTGAGAAGTTAGTAAGCCAATTCAATATACACAGGCACATCCCATACATTTAAATTATGTTATTTGAAATCATGTGGTGAAAAATATTTTCCGAGCCTCACTTCAGAAAGAAAATTAGAAAATAAAATATAAATCCAAAGATACCTTTTAGCAACAACCACATACTTTCAGGGCAGGGGCCATAAGTGACTTGTGAACTGTGTTTATACCATGGGCATGTGGCAGAACCAGTTAAGCTGGGAAAGAGATCTGTCTGTCATTCTTTGTACGTGAACCATGTTTAAGAGCTTCAGTGATGTGATGAACTACCATGCAATTATTTTAACGTATGCAGTACTTTGACTATAATATGAAGCCTAGTTCAAATGCAGCCTGACACTTGAATTTGCTTTTGTAAATAATTTTTATTGGAGTACAGCTGTGCCCATATGTTTACAGATTGTCTATAGACACTTTCGTCCTACAATGTCAGAGTTCAGTATGATTGTATGGCTTGCATAACCTAAAATATTTACCATGTGACCCTCTACAGAAAAAGTTTGCCAACCCTTGTCCAATAGCAATGTACCCACTTGTTCTTAAACCTGCTAGACTATTGTTAACCCGCTTATACTGGAGGTGGCAATTTTTTTGTGTGAAAAATCAGACCTTGGCGATGACCTTGAGCAGTAGGATATACATGACTCTCACAAGCTTACTGTTCCAATAATGGAACACTAGGAATAAATGGGTTAATGCACAGCCACTAAGAAATCCATAACTTTGGAATGGAAGCTACATTAAGAAGGCCAACCATATCAAATAAAATATGTTCTTAACCTATAGACAACTATTCTGCATATATTAGAAATAATGCTGAGAAAATCTTAAAAAGAAAAATAGATTTTCTTGTCAAATTATACATGGCATACTGACATACATATAATTTGATTAAATGAATGGTTTTTAATAATCTAGGATTAAATTTCGTTGTTAAAGCTATTTCCTCTCCATGGAATTCATTCCCAACCTTCTCCACTTAGAGAGATCCATAAAGCATTCAGACTTAGCTCAGGTTTCCTGCCTAGAAGCCTTGTAACAGCCCATTATGGCCCAAACACAGATTCTAGTTTCCTCTTCTAACTCACTGCCCTATGAAGTGCTGCTTCCAACCCACTTCTGCCTGCTCCTCTGAGCCCTGGGAACCTCCACAAGTGGATCCGGCATTTCTATATAGGGTCATGATCTAGCTCAGTATCTAGTGTTTAGAGTATGCTAAGCATGAATTGCCTAAATTAATTATTTTAATAATATTTCAAATTCCTAAGGGAACCATGTCCAAAAAGTGCCTTTTATCATTGCCCCATCAACAATGCAAATAATCTTAAAATATGAATCCTAACCATTGATTTGTCTTTTTTATGAGAATATTTAAATATTTTTACTTTTTAAAAAGTCCACTTTGTAGTAAAAAAGAATTTATTTCCTTTTTTTTTTTTTTTTTTTTTTTTTGCAATTATTAAGAAAGTAACTGTGAGATATTTGGAAATGACAAAAAATTTAAAAATATATATTATTTAAGTTTTACCATCCCAAATAAGTGATGCTCACAGCTGACTATGCTATTAATAGGAATATCCTATTCCCTCTTTAAAGTCTAATCATTTGCAGTCATGGACTTCAAAGTATTGCTAACGGAATATACCATGCTAAGAGTCATAATAGTAGCATTGCTATATTTATGTTACACAGCAAATCTGCTTGATGTCTTTTTAATCAGACTAAGTGGTCATGTTGCATTTAGTCAAAAGCTGTCACTGATTGTCTTTCTCAAGATTTCCGAGCTTCAGGTTGCAGGTTTGCATTAGTCTGTTTTGATTTTCAGCAAAGTTGGCTAATGAGTTGCTGTGATAGAGTAAGTTCTCAATGCCAATTTACCTAACGTGCACATTTTTGGGATGTGGGAGGGAACTGGAGTGCACGAAGAAAACCCACACATGAGGAGAATGTGCAATCTCTAAACAGACAGTGGTCCTGGCCAGGAATCATTTATTTTTTCTTACTAATGTTATAACAAAACAACATTATTCAAGATCGTGCTGTATGCCATATACCCATAAAGGGAGCATTTACAGCTTTATTTTGTAATCTCGGATTATCAGATGACATTCTTTCTTGCATGTCAGTCTTTTCTTCTGCCTAAAATGTCCCTCTTTAGAAAGTAATCCTTTAGAAGTTGATTTAGAGAGGGTTTGCTGGTGATAAACATTGTTATTGTGTTTAAAGTATTACTATCATTTTAAAAGGTTCATCTCCTGAAGAAGAGAGTTCCAGATGATCAGTTATAATCTCTTCGTTTCTTAAAAATATTTAAAGTAGAAAGTTTACTAGAAATTGGAATTTATAAAAATGCATCCACTTTGCTGTTACTACTAATTTTGCATTTGGTATACTTGTTTCTTTGTAGGCAATGTTTATTTTATCTTCCATTGTTTCTGAGATCTTATCTTTGCCTGTGATATTCTGTGTGTCCAGCTGTGATTGTCTTTTTTTTTTTTCTTTTTATTCATTCTCCTTGGAATTCACTAACTCTCTAAATCTGAAAATTTTTGTTCTTCATTAATGCTAGACAACTCTCAGCATTTAGCACTTTTACTATTGCCTCCTTTCATGCTCCTTACGTTTAAAGATCCAATTAGATGAATATTTGCCCCCTCACTATTTTCTATATTTCTCTTTTATACTTCCATATTTCCTCTTTTCTCTACATGTGTCCGATTCCTGGCAAATGTTTCAGGTCTATCTTCTAGTTACTGATTCTTTTTCATGTACCTCTTACCTGCCATTGAACACATCATTGGTGAAGTATTTAATTTTAATGATTTTTTTTATTTTAGCTGTTACGTTTGGTTATATTCTAGTCTTCCTGGCATATTTTGGAGCATATTTTTCTTTTTCATCTTATATTTATTTGAAAAATCTAAATAATTTTTTTTTTTGCACTCTATGATTCTGTTACCTGAAGATCCTGGTTTTTGCTGGCTTTCTCGTGGTGGCTTGTTTCTTTATGTACTTGGTGATTTTGAAATGTGAGCTCATATTTCATGTTTTTCTGGGTTTTATTTGCTGGAATCCTGGAAAGCATGGGTTGAAGGAGCCAACCTTCAGAAAGTCAGAGCCAAATACTGTTTGTTTCTGCCAGGTACCCTAGGGCATTCTTACCCATGTGTGACTACATAATGTGAATTTCTAGGATTGGTATTCTCTGTGCCATGAAAGTAATGTAAATCTGAATTCCTGGGGACATCAGAAGCCTATGATTTAGAAGTTTTGAAGAGAGAGTATTATTTTTTCAATGAAAGCACAGATTAAGACAAACAAGGGCCGGTACAGTCCAGGGCTGAGTCAATCCCAGAGCCCTCAGTGGAGTCAACTCCATTCAGCACTAATCCAGACGCTCTGCTGCACACAAGGAAGAGAGAGAGAGACATGATGAAATCAGGTACAGACTCTAACCTTTAAGAACCCACTTAAAAACGAGGCTAATGGAAATGTATACCACTAGTAGTGACACAACGATTTAAGATTCACCCTCTGTGGCAGCATCAGCAAAAATCTACCCGTGGCTGATTAAGAAAGCAGTGAAGGAAAAATCTAAGCATGCAGTATTTGCACTGAACCCTGAAAAATGGCGACCGTATTCACAGGCCCCCCGGAAATGAAAAGGCATTCTAGATATAGGAAAACATCAGCAAAGCGTGGACAGCGAGGTCATGCAGTGGATTTTAGAGGTAGAGCCTGAAGTAAAATGAGAGTTGCACAGGAATGTCATGAGAGCCAAGATCAGAGCAGTCTTGTGATTTACCTGCCATCTGAGGCATGTAGATTTCACTAAGTAAATAAAAGTGAGCCAACACAAATCTACAGCCAATGAACTTTCATGTCACATGCCTCCTACACATCCATAAACAGCACCATTCCACCCTGTTCCTCAACCTGAGCCTTAGTTAGTTTTAGATGGTACCAAAACAAGTCGTTTGATAGAGAAATATTCAGAAAAGTAAAATTTTTAAAACATAAATATGATGTGAACAATTCAAATTGCATTGACATTTTTCCTGAGTTTCCATGTTTGGGGCAATCTTTAAGTAACCTACAAGTGTTTGATATTGTGACACATCCAGCCTATGTTTATATTAAATCAAAATGGACAGGAGAGGAAAAAATGTAAGGATCCCAATGTTTGATGAACCTAATGCAAATGATTTATGTCAATGTCATAACGTTGTAAGCAGACCCTTCTATGAGCACTTTTCTACATTTCTGTGTATAGCCAGTCAGAATAGAGTGAGGGGTAGCTCTATCTACTAGGAACATTCGCCCACTAATATCTTCAATAGGACATAAAAGTCAGGTAAACAGAGGCCATAGAGCAAGGCCGTGTCAATAAAGTAAAGGATTGTAAAGTCAGATTTTTAGAGATGTTAAGTGGCTGAAAGAAAGTGCTGAAACTAGTGAGGTAGTGTTTCATGGGGTAAAAACATCTACCTTTGGTTCTCTCACTTCAACTAGACCCAAGCAGAAGGGAACTTATTTAAACAGCAGTTCACGGAAGAAAAACCATCATAAGCTACATCATCAACTCAAAAATGGAATACCCATGAAAGCTCTGCTGAAACATCTAAACTCAATTTAGGCAGCTTTAATGTAAATGAATAGTAGAAACCTAAGGATACGATGTTTCATTGCACTTGCCATTGGATTACTGTGCTTGACTTTGAGTCACTGCAAACTGCCATGGGTTTAGAGGTGTTCCTGGATGTTGCAAGGGTCCAGGACCCAGGAGATCCTGGGTATTTTACGTGGTAAGTAGCAGACTTCATGGGGGACATTTATTGTAAGAAAGGAGAAACCTCCGACATGGTAGAAGTTTCAAATAGAAAAGTTTTAATGTGTCACAGCAAGAAGTAAAAAAGTATCACTTCAACTCAAGGAGGATTTCCTATCAATTTGAGCTCTTCTAGCTTAAACACAGATTTTGTAAAATAATGAGGTCTCCAGTGGAATTTAAGCAGGGACTACGCAACCACTTGATATGATATTGGGAATATCTTCATCGTGCTGGACAAAAATATAAATGGTTCCTTGCGTGGCTTTGGAACCCGGATTCTCCTGCATGATCATTCTATGGAGCCATGAGGGCCAGACACTCTCACAACACTGCCCTTCCTGAAAATATCAGTAATCTCCTTCAAACAGGTAACTTGACTTCACCAGACTTTTTTCAGCACTTGGCAGCTCTGTAAACTTTTTATTAGTCCCTTCATTGTTTATTTTGCACTGTTTTGTTTTAAGCACAAAGGGGTGAAGTCCTAAAATATGTTTAGGGCCCATATCCCATTAAATCACAGATACTCAGTGTGGTTGAGCAAATGTTTACTTCCCAGGGTCAGCCTAAACAAAACAAAAACAGCAGTCCCAAATATTTCCTTTGCAGAATAATCACAAAGGCTGTCTCTCCTGAAATCTTAATCCTAATCTTAAATATTTGCTGCCCTAAAATGAGGAAAGTCCTGTCAGTAATTGTATTATCTGTTCTTCTTCATGCTCATCATAAATGCCAAAGGGTAATTCTTCCTAGAAAAATCAATCTTCTGTGATAACACACAATGTGTTTCTAATTAATGAAGTTGCTTGATGCTGGCAGACTGGAAGTATCTTATCATTACATGCTGGGGAATTCACACAGGGTCCTGTCTGTGCATGCCGATCCCTGGAGCCGAAGAAAAATCTCCTGTCATTAACTCCTCTGCTGAATTTAGCCTTCATACTAAATAGGCAGAGGACCACGCCAGCCATCAATGCTGGATTAGCGTATCAAGATATAACGCATGCCAGAAGCTGATGAAATACTTTGGCTAGAACAGTGACCAGTTTTGTTATAATGAGTTGTGGTTTATCTCCAGTGTGGAGGGGAGAAAAGTCATTTATGATTGCTCAATATTCTTGAGCAAAATATGACTGTCATCTGAATCCACAGTAGAAGAGAGGATTTTTTTTTGTTTCTTTGTTTCTATGTTTATTTTGTTTTTAAGTGGAAAAACAGCTTCTCAGTTGATGGGCAGTGGGAACAACACTGGATTTGTGAAGACGGCTCACAGTGATTGAGCCACTTCAGTTTTTTCCTTGCTCCAATACTTGGTACAAGTCCCCTACCCTCCCCAAGACTCCATTTCCTCCTTTCTAAAATGAGGACGAGAGCACCCACTTCAGAATAAATACACAAGTTAAAGCGTTGAAGCAGATTGTTGGCTATACAGAAAAAGACGTTGTTATTCTTTCTGGAAATAATAATTATGTGTTTCTTACAGACTCCACTAAAGTGGGAGTTGGAACTATACATTCTCCAACATTCCTTTTAAAAAGTTATCAAATTATTATTATTTTTTAATTCCAGAATTTTAGGTTTTAGTTTGTAGGCCTGATTAACAAAAACTACTTTTATTTACTTATTTATTTTTTTCCATGTGCAGCCAAAATTGAATGTAGGCATGAAATGCAGGGAATTTTTTGATAATGAGACAGAGAGGTATTTATTGTTTCAGAAAGCACTTCCTAAAAACATTTATAACCAAAGAGCCAATAAAATGATCGGTTCAGAGATAAGTGTACTGGAAGGAAATAAAGACCATTGCAACACATGGCTAAACACCCTGGAATCATTCTTCCTTGTATTATTAAGCATAATTTTTACATTAATACAAAGAGTCAAAATAAAAGTTCCCTGCTGTGCTTACACAATACTCTGCAGCTGAGCAATGAGAACTTCGAGTGGAGTAAGGAGCAATTAGAGCAAAACCACAACTCAAACTAATCATTTTTAATCATATAAGTGTAGCTTAGATTGATTCATCTGTAAAACGGGGTAATTTCCTAGGTATTGGATACTCTTCAACTGTTTGAAGGATTAAATTGACGCTTCTGTTATAAGCTATTATGAGTATTGGAACCAAACAAGCGTGGCATACAATGGGGATGAATCAAATAATGTAACTACAGATAAATAATAACATAATAGAAGGATAATAATATTATTACAATATTATAGCAATTATATCTACAGATCAAGAAATGTTGCAAAGATAATTGAGACAAACCAGATGGAAAAAACTTATAAAGATGCTAAAAAACAAACAAAAAATATATTGTCCTTGCTCACTTTCTTGGGCCCAGTATAGAAAAGACTAACTTCTGTATAATTTCCACCTTAGTTTCTAGGTGGAATTGTTGAACTACTGACCTCTGTGTGATTATTTCATAATCTGCTTCCTCTCATGAAATGTTTAGTACCAATGTTTGTATGACCAAGCTTTTCCCATCTTCCAAAGCCCAGATGAAACAGGTCATCCACAGAATCCCGTGTTCCTCTACTCCAACATATTTCTCTCTCCTGCAAAGGAGCTCTCTCTAGCATTAATCTTGCAGTGGTCTATTCCATGAGGGCCAAATCTAAAGCATACAGTCATGCACCACACAATGGTGTTTCCATCAATGACAGGTTGTGTATTCAACAGTGGTCTCATAAGATTATAATGGAGCTGAAAAATTCCTACTGCCTAGTGATATCACCATGCAATGCGTTACCCGGGTGTTTGTGGTGATGCTGGTATAAACGGAACTACTATGCTGCCAGTTGTTTAAAAGTATAGTGCACACAATTATGTACAGAATAGATTACTTGATAAAGATAATAAGCAACTACATTACCACTTCATGGATTTAGCATACTACATTCTTGTTGATATTTTTTATTGTATTCCTTATATTCATTAAAAAAAAAAAAGTTAATTGTAAAACAGCCTCCGGCAGGTCTTAGTCGTTGTCATCATAGGAGATGGCAGTTCCACGCAAGTTACTAGTCCTGAAGACTTCCCAGTGGGACAAGCTGTGGAGATGGAAGACAGTGATATTGATCCTGACCCTGTGTAAGTCTAAGCTAATATATGTGCTTCTGACTTAGTTTTGGACAAAAATGTTTAAAAAGTAAGAAAAATAAAAATAAAAAATAGATACATGCCTATAGAATAAAGATATAAAGAAAGAATATGTTTTTGTAGCAAGTATATAATGTGTTTGTATTTTAAGCTACATGTTATTGCAAAAGATTCAAGAAGTTTAAATAATTTAAAAGTTTATAAAGTAAAATACTGCAGTAGGCTAAAATTAATTTGTTACTGAATAAAGAAAAAAATGCACTTTTGTAAATTCAGTGCACCCTAAATGCACAGTGTTCATAAAATCTACCACAGTGTTTAGTAATTCACTCACTGGGCTTTCATATTCACTCACCACTCACTCACTGACTTACCCAGGGCAACTTCCAGTTCTACAAACTCCATTCATGGTAAGTTCTCCATGTATATGTACCCTTTTAAAAAATATTTTATACTGTATTTTTACTTTATCTTTTTGATGTTTAGATATCTTTAGATACAAAGGTATGGAACTGTTGTGTATACTCATCTACCATATCAAGTTCAGTGACGTGTTGCACAGGTTTGCAGCCTAGGAGAAACAGGCTATACAGATAGCCTAGCTGTGTGGTAGGCTCTACCATCTGGGTTTGGGTAAGTACAGTCTATGATGTTCACACGAAGACAAAATTGCCTAATAATGCAATTTTAATTTCTCAGAATGTATCCCCATTGTCAAGCGATGCCTGACTGTATTCACACTTTTATCTCCTGGTATCTTCCAACAGTGCTTACTCATGTCTGGTGTGGCCCACATAAAATTGATCAAATGACAAAAGAGTGATACTCTTGAGATAATATAAGTGGGTGTGCCTTGCAGGGTGTGGAAGAGGAAATGTAAATGGTATTGACCATTCAATGTAGGAAAATTTGATTTGGGACACCGTCAAGATATTACTCTCCCTTAAAAAGAGTTGGCAGACCAAACAAGAACAGATAGGAGAATGATCTTCAGGACTAACTGGTATTTTGCAGTGTATTACATAAAAAATAACTTCCTTATACAGAATAAGAGACAAATTGTATTTAGAAATTGAATTTACAATTCACAATAAACTGAAAGAGTAATTTACATTCTGCAAAAGGACACAGGCTTAAAAAAAGCATAGACACCCAGGACCATGTCAGAACCTGACAGGCACAGGCTCAAAAGAACCCCATCTGCTCTAGAACACAGACCTCTTCTTACTTAAGGCTTCTCACCAACATTCTGCTGAGAAGGGAAGGAGAATGTAACAGGAAAACTGTGCTATGTTATGTATGTAATTTTCTGTGAATTAAAATGAAAAAACTCTAGTAAAAGGCAAGTAATTATCATTTCATTTTATGGGTTTGATAAATCTTCATTAAAAGTTGTAGTGAACCAAGTGGAAAAAAAAAACTTCTTTAGATATTATCCATTTACTCTTACATTCATTCATTTATTCAGTGTAGGACTATTGAGTGCACACCATTGGATGATGTCTGCATGTCAGGGATACAGAAGGGAAAGAAAAACAAATATTCCTATCCACAGTTAAATGAATTCCATAAAGGTGGAGGATATTAAACAAATGTTCACATTACTCGTGTATGTTTTTGGAGGAGTAATCTTAATGAAGGAAGATAATATGGTTTGACTGTGTCCCCACCCAAATCTCGTCTTGAATTGTAGCTCCCATAATTCCCACGTGTTGTTGGGGGGGACCCAATGGGAGATAATTGAATTCTGGGGGCGGTTTCCCCCATACTGTTCTCATGGTTCTCATCTCTCATAAGATCTGATGATTTTTATGAGAGGTTTCCCCTTTCACTTGGTTCTCTCATTCTCCCCTGCCTGCCACCATGTAAGACATGCCTTTCACCTTCTGCCGTGATTGTGAGGCCGCCCAGTCACATGGAACTGTGAGTCCATTAAATCTATTTTCTTTATACATTAACAAGTCTCAGGTATGCCTTTATCAGCAGTGTGAAAACAAACTGATAGAGAAGATAACCTTATTCAGCTACACAGTGTTAGTGGATTAACCATTAGTAGGTCATGGAAACAGGAGTTGAGGATATGATGGAGTGTGGGATGGAGAAACAGGTGTTTTGCTTGGAGATGGTCCTGTCCCCCATTCCCACTACACTACCCACCACATTTAGAGAGCATTAAGTCATAGGTATGAAGTAGTATATTTTTGATACCAGATACAGCATAAAAGAGGAAACTGGAGCTTTTAACAGCCAGAAGCCATGTTACCCAAGAAATTGGAAAATAATGCTTCATGTTGTGCTCCACCCCACCACCCCCAAAATCATACCCTCCCCTTCCATCCCAGAAGCAGCAGAAAGGGTGCTCACTCACAGATGATCAGTGATTTCTCTTATGCTGTGGAATTTCATTCACATGGCCTCCTCAAACTGATTCCCTATATCCAAATAAAAAGAAAAAAAATCAAGAATCAACATAAAAGCACTAAATAAAGAAAATCAACTCAACCAGTAAAACTTTGTGAAATATTTAAGTAAATAATAGATTAATAACTGTATTAATAGAAGCCTAAAATACTTCAATAGACAGATTCAAGAGGGTATATTTATTCTATAATATTTAATAAAAAGTATCAATAATTATAAATATAAATATAATTGGTGAAATTGAAAAGGACAAAAATAAACAAGCAAAAACCTTCCACAAATGACCAAAATAGCCATATCAACTCCTTATAAATTGGTTAAGAAATATAAATTATGGCTGGGTGCGGTGGCTCAAGCCTGTAATCCCAGAACCTTGGGAGGCCGAGACGGGTGGATCACGAGGTCAGGAGATCGAGACCATCCTGGCTAACATGGTGAAACCCCGTCTCTACTAAAAAAAATACAAAAAACTAGCCGGGCGAAGTGGCAGGCGCCTGTAGTCCCAGATACTCGGGAGGCTGAGGCAGGAGAATGGCTTAAACCCGGGAGGCGGAGCTTGCAGTGAGCTGAGATCCGGCCACTGCACTCCAGACTGGGCGACAGAGTGAGACTCTGTCTCAAAAATATATATATATATATATATATATATATATATATATATATATATATATATATATATAAATTATGTGAAATGAGTAATAAAATGAGTAATTAAATAATAAAGCTAACTAAAGCGTCATGTGTGATGAATGTGACAGAGATTAAAACCATGTAAAAAACTTTAAGAGACAAGGAGTAGCTCCTCTTGGGACATGATCTTGGAGCCTGTAGCCACAATGTAAGTCCAGCTACACAGAGGCTGTGATGTGTAAAGATCACATGGAGAGACTCAAAGATAGAGCTGGGGAGAGAGGGCAGGAGACACAGAAAGAGAGACAGACCAGGAGAAAGCTCAAGCTCAAGGAAGCCCAGAGTTCCAGCTTCTAGATGCGTGATGTGCCCCAGTCCAGACACCAGACATGGGAGTGAAGAAGCCTGAAAGATAGCGCTAGCCGCCATCTCACTACAAAAGCGTAAGAGACCCCAAGTGAGAACCACCTGGCTGAGCCTCACTGATCTGCAGATTCTAAGCAAGATATACCATGATCATTGTTTGAAGCCCCTGCATATGGGTTGCTTGTCACAGAGCTGAAGACAGCCAGAGCAGACTTGCACACCTGGGAGGGGAGTGCTAATTCACAAGGTCCAAGTCTTGTGAGTGAGATGGTGGCTCTGTGAGGAGGTGGCAGGTCAAGGTTGGAAGAACCCTGACAGTGACAGGGGGATAAGGGCTGGGAGGAAAGTGAGGGAAATGTTGGAAGGTGAAGGAAAGGAAAGGGCACCCTGTTAGGTAGTGGCAGAAACTCAAGCAATATGGCCCCACACAGTGACATAGAAAAGAGTGAATGTAATAAATAATCTGGGGAAAATCTGGGAGACTTGTCAAAACTGACAATTGGTGTATTTTGGCTATGTATGATTAAATGAGGATAAAGAGAGGAGTTGGAAAAAAAAAAAGGGCCACTTAATTTTCATGCAAACTTTATAGGAAAGACAAATAAGTTGCCAGGTCTCAGAAGTTTGAAAATAAAGCTCAGGGCCAGGCACAGTGGCTCAAACCTATAATCCCAACACTTTGGGAGGCCAAGGCAGGCAGCTCACTTGAGGTCAGGTGTTCAGGACCAGCCTGGTCAACATGGTGAAACCCTGTCTCTACTAAAAATACAAAAATTAGCCAGGCATGGTGGCACAGGCCTGTAGTCCCGGCTACTTAGGAGGTTGGAGAATCGCTTGAATCCAGGAGGCAGAGATTATAGTGAGCCAAGATCACACCACTGCATCCAGCCTGGGTGACAGAGTGAGACTCCATCCCAAAATAAAAATAGAGAAAATAAAGCTCAGTGATTCTTAGCACATCCAGATGGCAAACAATACTAAAATGAAGAAAGAACCTAAAATCCTGTGTCAGAGATGACCTGTTAAGACCTCAGGAAGATCTAAGGTGGGGCTCATAGATCCTTTCAGAGAGAGAGAAGAACTTCTGAGGCTTGAAAGTCCGGACCTCTAGATTCTGTTAGAAATACGGCTTCTCAGAAGCTTAAGATCACAGTCTTACTGGGAGCCTCAAGTAGAGACGGGCTTATCTCAGAGATGTGTGGTTGCAGCCTTTGCATAGTGGAAGGCACCCTCATCTCACAGGAACTCCCCAAAGTTCTTAAGAGAATTATTCTATGGAAACATGACCCACTTGGGCTAAAAGGAACAAAGATAGACACAATAAAATGATAACTATGGACCCCTAAACTGCCAGGAGTGGTGTGGTGGGCAGAATTTGAAGACGCATGCCAAATCTCTGGGGAAAACACATGAACCTCCAGTTATTCATCCAATGCTAATCTAGGGACCACTGTGAAGGGATTATGTGAATGTAATTAAGGTCCTGAATCATCTGAACTTGAGATGGGTAGATGATCAGGTGGGCCTAATTTGATCACACGAGTCTCTTAAAAGCAGGAGGTTCTCTCCAGCTGATGGCAGAAGAGGAAGTTGGAGGGATGCGCTCTGGTGAGCCTGGCAGAACACCCACATCTGTGCTGCAAACTTCCCTCCAGGGCCACTTGACAAGGAACCGTGGGCGTCCTCAAGGAACTGAGAGCTAATGGAAGAATAGGCACTTGAAACAGTCCCACACCCACACGGAGATGAATTCTGTCAGAAACATTGCACTTGGAAGAGGACCCTGATTCCCCAGGAGAACCTGGCCCTGGCCCCATGAGTCCCTGTGCAGAGAACCTGTCAGCCTGGGCCTGGACTCAGGACCCAAGGAGACTGCGAGATAATAAATAGGTGTTGTTCTAAGCCACTAATATGTAATTTGTTCCAAAGCAGAAATTGGGCTGAGGACACTATTCAGCTCCAGAAATGGGTCACTCCTTATGGAAAAAGAAGGGTTACTCAGAGCCCAGAGGATGAAGCCAGAAGCTGTGGAGACCTTGCCCAAGCCCTAGTCTGTGGACTGTGAGTATCTGATGCATCTCCACGTGATATGGACCAGGAACTACTGTGCCCACTCCCCCCATTTCTCCCTTGTTCAGCTTGAGAGTTTATTGTGGCTGTCTTATATCTGCCCTGCAATTCTAAGTTAAGTGAGTGAGGGACAGAGACACTGCCTCTTCTGTGGTTTTTGTTTCTCTCCAGACGGAGAGAAACTAGATCTGAGGAACCTCAAGCCAGAAACCTCACCTGTATTGCAAACTGATTCAGGCAATAATGAGGGTTTTGGGGAAATTGGCAGGGGTGGATACCATTTTCATGTTGGAGGAACGTACATGATTTGTGGCCAGATGTCTGACTCTGGTGGCTTAAAATCCAGTCTGCAAATTCTCTAACATCCCACCCAATATGAGGTGGTCTCCATCTCCTCCCTCAGCCCTAGAGGTTGGGGGGCCTCGTAACTGCTCCCCAGGTAGAAGAAATGGTGCTGTGTTTGAGGAGGCCACATCCCTGCCGGCTTCCCTTGTCACCCTCTCTCTCCTTTAGCCATGCAAGAAGCATCCCCAGTCAAAGTGCATCAAATGGAGAGGTGACCTGGGGTTCCTGGAGAGAGAGAAAGAGACTAAGGAGGCCCCTCTACCTAAGCAGCCCTGAGCCTTCCTAACCCAGGATGAGACTAGGGGGCTAGGGTGACATTGAGAAGAGCCCGATCCCCGCCACCGTCTTATGCAACAGCGATCTGAGGGCTGCAGAATGAAAACAGCCTTGCCGAGCCTTGCTAGGCCTCACACTCAAGAGCAAAATCAGTGATCTATATTTTTTAAATGAAAAATCAAAGTCAAGGAGTGACAATTAGACAATTGAACTGTCACCTAAGAGGATTTCCAGCATAGCAGAGACATGGAAGGGGAGGATCTCATTGAACAGGAAAAAGACCTACTGCTTAAAGTGAAATGACATTAAGAGTGTAAGCCAAAAAGAAAAAAGTTGTTGCGGGGACATGTTGATCTATGTTTCAGTGAGAATTCTATTAGAGCTCTAAGGATAAAAGAAAACATCCTTTGCTCCCTGGCTCCATCAGGAACAAGGAGGCAGACAGCTGTGCCATTCCTTCTTCACTGGCACCTGTTCCAATGCCACACCTCTGTCCTGAGCAGGTTTTGTTTCCTGGGGGACCTCATCAATTATTTTGGATAGGATATCTTTGTAGAAATCTCCTTTCAGTCTTTGTATCTTCACTCATGCCTTAAAAACAAGACAGGCTCAATCACTGGTAGAAAAATCGAGCAATAAGAAAACTGAAAATTGGATAAAATTAATTTCCCTTATTGGAGGTACCTAGGCATGGCCACCAGGTTTTCCCCAGAAACACTGGGAGAGGATCTCCGCCCAGACCCCAGGCGAAGAGCAGAGTTAATTAAACCTTCTCTGCATTGCATTTGCCTCCTTATCTCTCAGCTCTTTCCTGATGGCTAAGCCTAGAGCCCCTCTGACTTCTCCCCCATTTGTGGGACCTCAAGGGCTGGGCTTTCCTCTCCCTTTACTCCATTTCCTAATTTTCAATCCTGGGGGGTTATAGTAAAACTATGATAGGCATGAGCAGATTTTATCTTAAAATCCTGTTAGAGCCAAGAAACTTAGAATACCTTTCTCTCTCTCTCTCTCTCTCTCGCTCTCTTTCGCTGTGTGTGTGTGTGTGTGTGTGTGTGTGTGTGAGTGCACGTGCTGTGTGTGTACCAGTGCTTGATTTTTTTTTTTTTTTTTTTTTTTGAGACGGAGTGCTCTTTTCGTCCAGGCTGGAGTGCAGTGGCACAATCTCAGCTCACTGCAACCTCCATCTCCTGGGTTCAAGCCTCTCATGTAGCTGGGATTACAGGCACCTGCCACCACACCCAGCTAATTTTTTTGTATTTTTTGTAGAGACAGGGTTTCACCATGTTGGCCAGGCAGGTCTCAAACTCCTGACCTCAGGTGATCTACCCACCTGGGCTTCCCAAAGTACTGGGATAACAGGCGTGAGCCACTGCGTCCAGCCTGATTTTTGAACCTTTACTCATTAAAGTGGTGGAAATAAATTGTTGCAGTCTACAAGTAAGAATACCTAACTGAAAATGTTTAATAAAATAATAAAAACATTTGCTATTTCTTATAACAGAAACTGTCGATGAACCTATGGCTTTTAGTTCAGATGCAGACACTGGCCAAATCCTTTTAAGAGATATTTCCTGCTTCAAAGACCCCTCTTTGTTGCAAGGTAGCCACACAGATTTAGTCATGGTGTCCCCACCCAGCTACATTCAAAGGGAGTTTTTGTTTGTTTGTTTGTTTGTTTGTTTCTGTAGAGAAGTAAGAAACACCTTCCCAGACCACCAGGGACCCTTATAAGGAGCTGGGACAGGGCTCCTGTGCTAGTTGCAAGGAGCCAGCTCTTCCAGGAAAGGCCTCGGTGGATGAGAATAGCTGTGAGTTGACCAACAACAGCGTCATTCAGAGATAGAGAAATTCTCAGGATTGCTCACTGTCTCCTTCCCTGGAGTGCCAGACAGCATGGTTCAGCCACAGAAGAGAGAAATCAAAATATGTGGATTCAAGATTTTTAAATCACTATCCCCGTGAGCTCTGCAATGGATAGTGTGCTACCCTGGGACCTGCTGGCCTGTGAGGGTCTGACCACAGCCTGCATCCACCTAGGGGAGCTTAGGGGAGCAGGCTCCAGATCTGCACAGTTGGGAGAGCAGGCAAATGGCAAACCATGAAGCAAAGAGACACACTTTGGGAGGAGTGGATGCTGGAATAGGACCTCAGACACAGGCTCCTCAGAGCCATGCTGAAACGGGTATCCAGCAAGCTGTCTCCTTTTAGGGCACTTTGCAGCCAGTGGAAAACCACAGCATTTTTGTTTGTGGCTCACGCCTGTAATCCCAGCACTTTGGGAGGCCAAGGCGGGCAGATCACTTCAGGCCAGGAGTTCGAGACCAGCCTAGCCAACATGACAAAACCTGTCTCTACTAAAAATATGGAAAAGTAGCCAGGCCTGGTGGCAGACACCTGTAATCCCAGCTACTGGGAGGCTGAGGCAAGAGAGTTGCTTGAAACTGGGAGGCAGAGGTTGCAATGAGCCAAGACTGCACCCCTGCACTCCAGCCTGGGCAACAGAGGGAGACTCCATCTCAAAAAATAAGAAAATAAAATAAATAGGGCCTAGAATAATAATGTTTATATGGACATTTTGAGAGCGGATAGTCTTTGTGAAGTTGTCTCAAAACTAACAGTCCCTGCATGTATGTAAGAAATTAAAACAAATGACCACAAAATTCTGTACAACCTCGAAGCTTGGATAAATTGGAGGCAGTTGGGAAATGCCCTAAAGTAGAAAACATACAGATATTTGTGTTTTTCCTGAATGCATGAGTAATATAAAGGAACTCTATTCACTTATAAAGCAATGTTCCTGCCTCATCTGGTCTTCTTTTCTGGGAACTGCCCGTCATGCACACAGGTCTCTCCCATCTTCAGTTTGTGGCCTGTAACATGAGGGAGTTGGTCTGTTTTCTGTCTGCTAAGTGAATTTGGTAATCACGAAGCCACAGGGGTTGTTTAATGAAGTGTAGGTGAAAGAGCTTTGTACATTCGACAGTAATTACGAAAATATAAGTGCCTGTCACCAACCAAACCGCACTCAGCATGCGATGGGAGCTCTGTGTGCCGAATTCCATCTGGCTTTGTCCTTCTCTCAGCAATTTTTTTAAATTACGATCCCTCCTTGTAGCTGAATTGATACTTAAGTTTGATTCCCCTTCTTTCTTTTCCTACTTAATCCGCCATTCATGAAGCCGTTCCCCCTGGGCTTCATAGCTGCCCTCTACCCCAGCCTACCTGGAGCTCTGTACGAGGTGCTGGGAATCGATCCAGATTACTCTCTGGTTCCAAAAGGATCTTTGCTTGTCTTGTCACAGCAGGGTCCAGGCCTCAGGATTTGGACTTCTGGCTCTCTGTTCCTCTCTTCAACTGCCTATAAAACTACTTGTTCCCACAGAGAAGGCTAACCATGCACTTCTGCCACCCATCGACACTGAGCATGATAAACAGCCAGCATCACATTGTTAAGGACATGGTGGCATAAGATGTTGGATGAGCTCCCCACCAAAGCAGCTGAATCTCTACTGCCTCCCAACTGGCAGCAAGGGTGGCTCACACAGGCCTGCTCACTTCCGCTTCCACTGCTGTAAAATGGATGAGCTGAATAAAATAGTTCACGAAATCTCTAATGTAACACTGACATGGCAAACAAAAATATAATTTCACTAGTTCCTGAGGGATCATAAGAGACCACGTTTCAAGGTATAGGAAAGAAACATATTAGAAACACAGAAATGTACAAAATAATAAAACTGCTAGAATCTTTGACTTTTTTTTTTTTAAACAGAGTCTCACTCTGCAGCCCATGCTGGAGCACAGTGGGGCAATGTCGGCTCACTGCAACCTCTGCCTCCCCGGTTCAAGCAATTTTTCTCCCTCAGCCTCCCAAGTAGCTGGGATTACAGGTGCCTGCCACCACGCCCGGCCAATATTTTTGTATTTTTAGTAGAGATGGGGTTTCACCATTGTGGCCAGGCTGGTCTTGAACTCCTGACCTCAAGTGATCCACCCACCTCAGCCTCCCAAAGTGCAGGGATTACAAGCATGAGCCACCGCGCCCGGCCAAGTCTTTGACTTTTATAAGCAACTGCATTCGTTTAGTAGGATTATTATAACAAAACACCACACACTGAGTAGCTTAAACAACAGAAATATATTTCCTCCCATTCCTGGAGGCTGGAAATGCGAGATCCAGGTGTGGGCAGGGCTAGTTTCTGCTGAGGCCTCTCTCCTTAGCTGGTAGGTGGCCTTCCTCTCCGTGTGTCCTCACATAGTCTTCTTCTATGTGTGTGTCTATGTGTGTGTCTGTTCTAATCTCCTCTTTTTGTAAAGACACCAATTATGCTGGATTAGGGCCCACCCTAACAGCCTCATTTTAACTTAATTATCTCTTTGAAGATACTATCTCCAAATACAGCCACATCCTGAGGTCCTGAGAGTTGGGGCTTCAGCACACAAATTCTGGAGGGACACAATTCATCCCCTCACAGTAACAATCTTTTGTTTTAGCGGAGTGTACAGCAAAAACCAAGAGCAACTTATGATTCAGGAAAAATATTTTTTTCTCTCTATATAAAAAGTAAAAGCAAGCATTTATCCCTAGCAACGAACTATGGGACATTCCAGTGGCCTTGATGCAATCAACCTGGAAAAGCTTTATTAATTCCAGCCCCATAGATCAGAGGGAGAACATAATTCCCTTAAGCCTCAACCCTTAGCAATCAGCTGCTTGCTCAGACGAGGCCCTGGTCACACCCTGGAGAGGGGAGCAATGCACCCAGGGTATAGATGGGAAGCACCTGCTGGAGGCTGGCCCTTCCCAGCACTGTCTGGGCACTGGAAACACAGCAGGCATGAGAGAGAGGTGAAGTCCCCCTGCTCCTGAGACCTATACTCCAGGGTGGGAGCAGGAATACAAACAAGAAAGGAGTAGATAAGTAACTTAACAACATAGCCCCAGGGAACGTCAGTGGGATGGATGTGACTGAGGACGTCACAGGAGAAATCAGGAAAGGACTCAGTGACAGAATGTCCAGGCAGAGGGAGGGGGAGGGTCAGGCTCCAGATCTCGGGAGCGTGGAGTTCTCTCCAATGGGACAGCAAGGAAGATGGAGACCACTCAGTAGCTCAGGGGATTCCATGGGAAACCACACCATGGAGGGCTTCAAGAAAGGGGACAGTGTGATCTGAGAAAAAACAGCAAGGGAGCAAGAGCTTATGGAGAGGGCAGGGGGAGCTGGGGCAGAGGCCCAGAGAGGCCACAGGGAAGGGGCAAGGAGGGATCAAGGCTGTGCCTGCAGGGTCCACTCTGTACCTCTTACCACTGTCCAGGGTTTAAGAAAGATTCTGTGAGAAGACAATACAGATAAGTATGAAACACTCACGTCGCTATGAACTCATTCATGGCAACATCTGCACTTTTACCCTTGGCACTTCCTAAGAAAAGAGCGTGCTCTCCTATCAGAGGCTGAGAGAGAGTCAGAAAAATGTTCATTTAGGCCCATGCATTCATTGTGTTGGCCTACACAGCTATTTTTATTTAAATTTGTTTCCAAAATTTACAAAAAAACATGTAACGCCATCCCCAAATCTGCATCTCATGTTTCCCTTAAGGAATTGTAAGACTGCACGAGGCTGAGCATCAGGTGGGCCCTGCAGAGTGCGTCCCTATTTTCCAGGCTGCTGTAGGCCTCACTGGGCTCCACACAGGCTGCAGACCATCCTGAGCAGCCAAGCAGGCCTCCGGGCTGCATCCCTGCTCTGCAGGATGCCCTGGGTCATGCTGAGCATTCATGTGGCCCTGCAGACTCTCCCCCTCTTTGGAAGGTCCTCTCAGTCACAGAGAACAGTACACGGTTCCTAGAGAGAACAACCTTGGCCTCCAGGCTGCTACGGACCCTTCTCACCAGCACCTGCCTCCTGGCCTCCTTTGCTCTTTCAGCTGCCATTGATCTTGTCCAGCAGCAGATCTTTGCTACCCACACCTGCTTGTGGACTCTCTCAGAGCCTTCCAAGCTACTCCTGCCCTGCTGGCCATATCCTGTTCCTCCTGCTGTGCTAAGCATGGGCATCTCCTGCCCATAGCACTCCCTCTCTCCAGGCTCCTACCTTTCCTGCCAAGTCCCACAAGCCTTACACAAGGTGCACGGGTGCTTTGCAGGTGCTGCAAACCATGCTCAGCAGTGTGTGGTTCATGTAGATGAGGTTCGTGTTCTTGGGCTGCTGAATTCTCTGCTGAGCAGCACGCATGTCCTCAAGCATTATCTGTGTTCTCCACATCACTGAACCAGTCAGGTCTTTGGGCCCATCAGTGAGACCAATTTTCAACGCCACTTCCAATGTTAGAGTTATGTGACATCCTACATTGTTCTACTTCTCTGTCCCTTTTAACCATTTATTATACATTCTTCATGTACATATTTTCATGAAGCTAATATAAAATTAAAAACAGTGGCTGGGAGCAGTGGCTCACGCCTGCAATTCCAGCACTTTGGGAGGCCGAGGCAGGTGGATCACTTGAGGTCAGGAGTTCAAGACCAGCCTGGCCAATATGGTGAAAACTTGTCTCTACTAAAAATACAAAAATTAACTGGGCATGGTGGTGCACACCTGTAAGAAGGCTGAGGCAGGAGAATCGCTTGAACCCAGGAGGCGGAGGTTGCAGTGAGCCAAGATCGCGCCACTGCACTCTAGCCTGGGCAACACAGGGAGACTCGTCTCAAAAAAAAAAAAAAGAAAATTAAAACAGTAATATTATTTAAGTCATCCTAATAATTAATACAAATTGTTTCAATACACGTATGCTAAGGCAGCACATCAGTAATGAAGAAAATTTTTTAAATGGGGAAATGCTACACAGTTAAATAATGAAGGTTACAACAGAAAGGGCATGTAATTAGGTTAGCACAATGGGTAAAGGGGTCACCTGTTTGTCTCAACATTTTTGGAAAAGAAAACAAAGAGTAAGCAAACAGTTGTATTTTCCATCAAAAGAAGAAGATAGAAAAAGATTGTTCAGCCTAAGCACAGACCCAGAAGGAGATGTTTCCAATGTGACAAAAGGGGGAGCCTACATGACACACTTCACTTCAAAACACCTTGTCCTTAAACTGACATCCTTAGAAGAATGTAAATGACTCATCAGAGCGTACACGATACTGGCCTTTAATCTGAAAACAGCATCACCATCTACAGATATTAACAAATGTTCATCTCTCCCTTGAGAAAATAATTCTAAATTGAAAATGAATCACAGTTTTGGGTTTCAGTAAAGATATTAATAAATACTAACTACTACTAAGCTCTCTGCTAAACCTTTTACATAGGTTATTTCAAGAGAGGCAGATACTATTGTTGTCCTAAATGAACAGGTATTAGAATGTGGTAAGTTTTGGAACGGTTCCATAATCCCAACCACAGAAGTATAAAGAAAGAAGCTTTTGTTTTAATTTAATCTGTTAACCATCGTGTCCATCTGCTTCACGACATAACAGATCATCTGTGGTGCTGCATCAGACATTCAAAATATTGTAAATATTTTTGGCAATATGATTATTATAAACATTTCTGGTAGAATATATAGAAAATATAGTTCTATAGGTTATGCTTGGGGAAAATAAATTCCTTCTCTGTCCATTTTGGTCCTTGTTGAACTGAAACTGGGGGACAGATGACATTGCAAGGTCATTTCCTGACCTGATCCCTTCCTTGCAATAAGTCAGGTTTGAGCACAACTGTACATGTGATATTGCCTGGGAAGAAAGGACTTCCTAGAATAACACACATCTCAATCAGCCTCTGCTTCCTAGAAATGAAGTAGCAGGCATCAGATTCCTCCACAGAGAGGCTGTTTGATTCAGGTGGAACTCCACCCACCACGTCCTGCCAATGAACTACACTAGATTTCACCGCATTACCAACTAATGTGAATAGACCACCTGTCCACTGTGTCACTTTGAAATTGTCTCTGGTTTAGTTCCCACCCTCATCCCTCCACTCCCAGCTGGACTGTGATGGTGAGCTTTCTGAAGACAGCCATGCATCTTTGTCTTCCATGTTTGACTCAGGCCCAGCATGTGAGAGCTACACTATAAATATCTGTAGAGCTTTACCAAACAAAGAATTATATACCAGGTCCTAAGCTAGCTATTACAGAACATCACCTCACTTTATTTCTCTCCAAGCATTCGGAAGAGGGCATTGTTAGCCACTGCGTACAGATTTTAAACACGAGCACAAGTGATATGTCTCATTGCTAATCAAATCGCAAAGCATAGATTCCAACTTAGGCCCTTCTAAACACAGCACTTTGGTTTTCTCTGGAAGAGGAGAAATTAATTTTTACTCAGTGGCCACAGGCTTAATGCAAATTTAGCAAATCTCACCATGCTTATGTTTTTCCCCTCATAGTGTTAAAGATGCATGAGCTTCCAGGACCCCAAATATGAGGTGATACTAGTTTCTACCCACCTGCAGTCAAGAATCTGTATCCCTGCTGCTTGGGGTGCAAACCAGAGTAGTGTGTTCACTGAAATTCTCACTGTGCTTAACCCAGCCTCACCTTCAAGCAGAGGGAGGGAGACTGCCTCTCTTCCTGCCTGTGGCACACTCTGCCCCTCAACATCAGCCTAGTGAGTCCTCTGCCTCTTCCTCTCTTAGGCTTGCTTCTGAAATGAGTTCCTCTGCCCCTGAAGCTTTCAGCAGCAGCCCCTTTCTTCAGCGGGTTGAGAACAGTGAGATATCATCATGTTCGGCCCATCCCAGGATTCTACTGGGGGCACAGGTGCACGGAATTCCATCTACCTTTCTCATTTCTTCTCTATGAATAAAGTTCAACAAAGTACAAATGCCTCGCCTCAGTGTCCGTGGAACAGTTCAACAGCTGCACTCAGAGACAGCCTATTCTCAGCAGAGCTTCAAGTGGGGCCTTATCGGCCTTCTTGGAATGAAGTGGCCCTGAGTTTTGATTCAGGAATCAGAGTATTATTTACATGCACATGTGTAGGTTTATATTAATACATAAGCACACAGAACTTGAAAATGGTAGTCAGTTTATTTGAGCATTATGTTATTCTTCAGTGATTTTCTAACACTGACAAACACTTTTATTTGACATATTTAAAAGAGAATGTCCTTTATTTCCAGAGAAGAATGGATGGGTGTGACTGGAAGATAGAAGAGACACCTGCTGGAGTTTAAAGCATTTGCCATCCTGAGTTTACTATGTGACACTCCGTTTCTCTTTGAACTTTTTAAGGTTACACGTGCAAAAAGTAATGGCAGGATACATCCATGTAATCAGTGCCAAAGGACACCCAGGAACTGGAGAAACTGACATGTCTTTGTTTTATTTTCTTTTTTCACACATTGACAAAATTTTAAAACTCATATTAAATAATGTGGAACTTGACTGTACAGTGAGTGCATAAATATCAAAGCTACACCACCAACATCCCAGCTCCAAACACCAAGAAAATTGTGCATCTCCATTTTGACCAATGTGTGATTACAAGGAAAAAATGTTCTCATTGAAATCAGAATATACTAGAGAAGATACTGAGGGTATACAAGGATATGACTAATAGTCACTATTGCTTAAGTATTATCCTCTGCGTAGGAACGAAGTCAAAACCAGATGTCTAGGTGCACGTGTGTGTGCAGAGAGAAGAGGCAGAGATTACACACTGGAACACACATCTGCACTATTCTATTTCCCTCAGAGCATCTAAACACATTAATAGTTCTATTATAATTGATTTATTTGGTGGAAACACCAAGCTCACCTGCTAGTGGTGACTAAACAGAGGGAAAGACTTCAAGGAAGAGCAAAGACTTCATGAGACTGCATGTGCAGCATCAAAGGGGCATCTATGCTGGAGCCAGCAGACCTGGCTCAGAACCCAGAACTTTCGCTCATTGACCAGATCACGCACCTCTCTAAAATCAAAAGGATAAGAGTCAGCATTTTGCTCATTCACATGTTCATTCATGTGCTGGCATGCAGTAAGCACACCGGAAATGGTAGCTATTATTTTGTAAAGAGGATAAGTCATGTGGAAAAGCTATGTGAAAAATAAGGCATTGTGTAAGCCAAATAGCAGGGTGTGACCAACATCAATGCAGGAGGTGAGGCTGCAGATTGTTAGAAAGAAAAGACCTACCAAGAAACTGCAAGTGCCATCTGGGTCTCAGGGAGAAATCAAGAAATGTAAAGATGTTCCGTTATGCATCATCGTATTTTGGCCCCCTTCTGTTGCCTTCCCAGGTCACTTTTGATTAAACTTAGTTCAGATTTTCTCGCTAAAGTATCTAAGGTCTTCAAGCATCACTTGGCTCAGCATCCCTTGGCTAGTTAGTGCCCAGGTACTGGAAACCTTCTGCTAACCAGCTTCTCCACTCTGCTTCGGCAAGATTGAGGCTTTGTGGACCATCTCCCTACATCCATTACAAACTACAAATGAAGATTTTAATTTTTAGTTTCTGCCAATCACACACAAAACATTTAATACATATTAGTGTAAAGGATGATGCAGTGAATGACAAGGGTTTACTACATCATAAACACAAAATCAATTACTTTTTCCTTGAATCACAGTAGCATATATAGAAACTCACAGGCTGGGCGTGGTGGCTCACGCCTGTAATCCCAGCACTTTGAGAGGCCGAGGCGGGCAGATCATCTGAGGTCAGGAGTTCGAGACCTGTATGGCCAACATGGTGAAACCTCACCTCTACTAAAAATACAAAAACTAGCCGGGCATCCCAGCTACCCGGGAGGCTGAGGCAGGAGAATTGCTTGAATCTGGGAGGGGGAGATTGCAGTGAGCCGAGATTGTGCCATTTCATTCCAGCCTGGATGACAGAGCAAGACTCCATCAAAAAAAAAAAAGAGAGAGAGACAGAGGAAGGGAGGGAGGGAGGAAGGAAGGAAGGAAGGAAGGAAGGAAGGAAGGAAGGAAGGAA
>NC_045441.1:35330763-35368981 GCF_002776525.5 Piliocolobus tephrosceles
AGGAAGGAAGGAAGGAAGGAAGGAAGGAAGGAAGGAAGGAAGGAAGGAATACATGAGCGTGTTCATGTTTTTGGCACACCCAGGTTAGTACAAATGAATTTTGTTTTTTTTTTTCTAACAGAGTTTCATTCTGTCGCCCAGGCTAGAGTGCAGTGGCGCAATCTCAGTTCACTGCAACCTTCGCCTCCCAAGCTCAAGCAATTCTCCTGCCTCAGCCTCTGGAGTAGCTGGTATTACAGGCACCCACCACCATGCCCAGCTAATTTTTGTATTTTTTAGTAGAGATGGGGTTTCACCATGTTGGCCAGGCTGATCTCGATCTCCTGGCGTTGGGTGATCTACCCACCTCAGCTTCCCAAAGTGCTGGGAATATGGGCGTAAGCCACCACGCCCAGCCTACAAATGACTTTGGATTTTATGCTAAGAACATTGCTGAGGAAACAAGACATTAGGTTTTAAATTCTGAGGAAACAAGACATTAGGTTTTAAATTCTATCTGGGCATACAGGAGTACTTAAACTTTTTGGAGATATGGATGTTTTGTAGTAAAAATCTATTCACTCCCTCTGCTTAGTTAGACCCTCAATCATCATTGCTTAACCAAAACTGCAACCACACTTGTGGTTTCTTGTGGATCTTTTTCATATTTCTTGGAGTAAGCAAGAGTTCAGTCATGATGTTCCTGTGTTTAATCGGAACCACATGCATTCTCTGCATCATCTCAGCTCTCTTCTCTTTATGCCATTCTTGAACAAAGTTCCAACTTGTACTTGAGCACAGCTTCTCCACAGCTGATCCTATTCATAAATGATTATTCTAAGAGTCTGAAGACCTGGGCTCATTCCCAGCTCTACTCCCCATGGGCAGTGTGAACAAAGATGGCAGCTTCTGCCCCACCAGGCCTTACCTGCCACTGCAGGGTCTGAGACAGAAGGAATCAGCACATATAGACCATCTCAGTACACTCATTGTACACTCATTGTAAGTAAGTTCATCTCCCTGCACATAATAAGAGTGTGGAGATGATTTACTGGCCTGTGCTCAGCACCAAGGAATGGCCCCAGGTGTAGTGTGAAATAGACCTGCATCTCTCCAACCTGGCTACTCTTTTCTGGCCATGACTGACATTTCCCTAGGTCCCTGGAGGAAACAAGGGACAATGAAATCATCGGCATATGAACATAATGTCCTCATTATTTCTCCTATGTCTTGACCCTCTAAGCCACATGCTCTTCTTTTCTTTTTTTCTTTTTTTTCCTTTAAGCACATGTTAATAACATTACGCCAAGATTTGCTAACATTGTCTTCAGGAATTGATACTGAAAAATGTTTAGGAAAAATTAGAAAGCTAATTTTAGAAGGATAAAGGAACTATTTGTCCATTTAAGATGCATCCTTTCATTGAGTTGCCTTTATGAACAAACCTAGACTCATAAAGCAGAAAACAATCTTAAAACATTGGAGCATGACAACTTAGGGTTAAAAATTTGATTCCAACAATATTCATAACTTGCTTGAATGAAGGTTACCTGAGGCAAAACCTGGAGAAAACACAGTTAGGTATCACTATTAGCCTTCATGATGTACTCAGTTCACATTTTTAGTCCCCTCCTCCACGTGTATGGCACAGAATACCACATGGCACCATCTTTTAAAAGATATGATCTGGAAGGAGGCTATTTCATTCCAGAAGCAATGGGAACCATTCTGTGTCTCTCAGACAGATAGCAAACTTACATGCACAGCATTCTGTACATACCAGAACACATCAAAAGAACATATCAAAAGGAACACATCTGGTTTGCCCTTTAATTGTCACCATATCCTAATGTAAGAAGACCCAGAAGAAAATAAACACATTTAACACAAGCTGGGTCTATCACAGATTATTAAAAGTTAGAAATCTGTTTGATGTTATATGCATATAGTCAGATATAGCTTGGTGTCAAGTCACTATCACAGCTCCTTTTTAAATTCTCTGCATGACAATTAGTATATCTTAATAGCATGTATGAGTGTGTGTGTGTTAGTATGTTTATTATTAATCTCTTTAATAAGTCTGTATTTCATGAGAATACAGATCAACTGAGAAACAAGTTGATCGTCAAGTTCATTTGAGGTATAAATGATTATGAATCTAAGGAGGGATTTTGTGCTCTGATCTATACCTCCCAGTTGCATCTGCAGACCCAGATCGATGCAGCACCCAGGGCAATCCCTGGTGTAGAGCAAGCATCAGTGGACAAGTGTTTCACAAACAAAGGCCTGTTGCTGCAGCCAGTAGGTTACCAGAGTTTGCAAACCCTTCCTTGGGCTTCATAATAATTGATGTCTCAAATTAACTTGAGGGTTGACTTGTTGCTTTATCCCAGAAAGTTCACATTAGCTTTTTTGCTCAGTTTTTCTGGGAGGAAATCAAATTTGAAACTTCAAAGACGGAGCTCCCTTGACCCTGTCGAGACAGAGAGAGAAAAATCATTCAAGCATTGGTGTGCCACATGACAGCATTGTCCAAAGCAAAGAGATAGAAATTAGGCTGAGGAATTTTATCTACACTTGTTATAAATGGGCTTATAAATGTAGAGAAAACTGTAGCGCAGGAGCACTCAGCTATGACAAGAAGTAAAGAGGGATAGGAAAGAGGGCATATTCACTTCAATTTTTAGGCATCAAAATGAGTCCCAATATCTAGGGCTATCTCGAGGCCAAGTCTAAATTCTGTGTTTCCTTCAGTTGAACTAATTTCCTCACCACTACTTAAAATAGTTGTCTGCCAGCTTCCATGTTGTCCATAAAACTCCCAGTTTTCTGTGTTTGTTGTTTAGCCATGCCTCAGCTAACCTCCATTTACAAAACACTGAGGCAAGCTTCCAAGGAACACAGGACAAAATGCCCGCTACCTTTTCCTCTGTTATCACTAGGACACTGTAATAGTCAAGCCCTAGCGCAGTGGTGGAGTGAGATTTGAAGCTAGAGATAACATTACCACCGTTTTCTTTGCTTCTTTTGTTCTTAAGAAAATGAAAACAAAACAAAAGCAGAACAAAAACAAAAAAAAAAAACAAGGTTTTAATGGAGGGGGAGAGTAATGGTCCTGATTCTTCTGATCTATTCCTAATTCTCTTTGCTATTATCTTTGATGGTAAAGACAGTTTCGTTCTCAGCATCATTTCTGACATCTTACTCAATACCTAGTGAGGTCAAAACCTGGTGCATGCAAAATTAAGATTGGGAGAAGGGCCACATGCAGGGCTGGAATCCAGGCCCTTTTAGTCAAATGCTACATTATTTTCCAAATTGTTGCATCTTACCAGAAGTTCCAGTGATCCATGTTGGCAATGCCGCCCATATTAACTTTTGCCAATCAAGTCAGCATAAAACTATCTCATAGTGGTTTGATTCACATGTCTGCGATCACTAGAAAGTGGACCAACTTTTCATTTTTATATTGGCCATTCATGTTTTTGTCTTCAGTGAAATGCTATTTGTGGTTTTTGTCCATTTTTCTGAGTGGTTTGTCTTTTTCTCATTTATTTTTACAGACAGATGATAGACAGATAGATACATAGATAGATGGATAGATAGATAGATAGATAGATAGATAGATAGATAGATAGATAGATACTGATCACATTGCACATATTTATCATGTGTTACAAATATTTTCTCCACATTTTTAGCTGGTTCTTTTTTTTTTTTTTTTTTTTTTTACTTTTTCTAAGATAGTCTGTGATAACCGGATGTTTTTAATCTCAACATAGTGGGCTCATCAATCACGTCTTTTGTGATTAGCACTTTTTGTGTCTTGCTTATGAAATCCTTCTTAACCCTAAGGTCAGAATGATTTTCATCTACATTGCTTCTACCAATTTTAAAGTTTTGCTTCTGACATTTAAATTCCTAATCCATCTGGACTTAATTTTTCTACAGTGAGAGGTGGAAACTGATTTAATTAATTCCATGTAGAAACACATTTTCTTAGCTGTGTACATTATATAGTTCTTACGTTAGACAATGATCTGCCATAGCATGTCATCATTTATCAATATTCCAAATAGTTTTCAGTCTCTTTCTATATTCTACACTGTTCTATTAATTAATTCACTATTTCTGTTGCAAAAATAAAATAATTGCTAGAGCAACTTAACTTGATCAACCTGAGTAGTGTCTGCCTTTGTTTCTTTATAACTGAGAGTTCTTTGAAGATAGGAGCCTGTGGTTCACCAGGTAGCACTTCTCCTGATTGACTCCGCATCTCACTTCACTGCTCTCAGTTTTCCCCTGCAAAACAGTTGCATTGTACTCAATAACTTACAAGTTTTCTTCTTAGCTCAATTGTCTCTTATTACAAATGAATTTAATTTAATAATCCTATAATTGAAAGCCAAATTAGACTTACTAATTTAACTCAGAACTTCTATTCCCAGGATTTGCCAAGTGGTTGGGTGTTAATGGTTACTATCATTGTATCTTATTTACTGGATGTGTAACATTCACAACCTAAACTTTTTGATAAAAATAATTCATTATTCATAATATATACTCTGACTACGTTTGAAAGGATTGGAGACTATGCATACATTTACTAGAATTTAAAACACAAAAAAGGTAACATACATCAAAATTCCTATTGATATAGCTACCATTATAGCTACCATATGGTAACAAATTGACAGTGCCCATAATAATCATTAAATTCAGTTTGACTCTTCTAGAGGTAAAGACAAAACATTATGGACTCTCCAACTCCATTGTTTGATAAAATTTAGCAGGTAAACTTCTGAGCAAAGATCAAAGATGTACGGATAAAGTGCTGAAGTGAGGTTTGTCATGAAAAAAATAAAACTTACAAAATCTAAAAACATACTCTTATTAATACAACACACTTTCAATTAGACAACAAAGTATTGTCATTTTACAGATGAAACAACTGAGGATAATAGAGACCAATTACAATTACTTAAAAGTACTCACCTTCCAAATGCCAGAGCAAGGTCTCAAACATAGATTCATTGAGATCTTAAAATTTCAATCTCTTTCCACTATGCGTATAATAAATTCAAAATCCAGTTTAATATTAGGACCTTATCCCAGGACATCGGCCAGCCTGTGAGCAATGCCGGTGATAGTAATTATTCAAAAATGTAGTGACTTTTCCTTGTATTCATTTTATGTAAAACACTCATAGGAATGATGCAAGTACATTGCTTATGTTACGGGAATGAAGGAGACTAAGAAAATGAAACTCAAAGATTATAAAAGTGTGCCTCAGAGAAGATGGGAGAATAGATGGCTGACCTGTTCCTGCCTTTATCTCTCTCAAATATCAGTCTCCTCAACTAGGTCTCTGATAGGAATTGGAAAGCAACCCACCCATAATTGGTCTTCCTTGGCAAGCTGAAGTAATAAACACCATTAAATAAATTTATTGTGCACTGTTGCAACATGCTGTAACCTGCTTGTGTGATAGCAGAAGTGCTGTGTGGTCCAGTAATTTTGGTTACTGTTTTCATCAGAAAAGGGCAGGTACCTTCTAGTTTGATCTCATGAGTTATTGTTAATAAGTTTTAACTTTAGTAAACATTAAGCTTTGAATAGTAAAATATCTCCACTAAATACTGTGATTATAGTCGGTCTTTACCTAACACCCTGTAGAAGACCCATTGCTGAGGCTCATTATGGTCCAAATGAAGCCCAAGTGACCCTGCTCTCTTCTTCATCTTCCTCATCAATGAGGTACTAAAACACTCTTCCAACCCTGGACTTTATTTCCATAGGTAGATTTCCCGTACACGCCAAATCGTTTTGACCTCAGGTGTTTACTGGCAATTTTATGTGGTACATCTTCCCAATTCTTTTAGGCCTTTTATTGTATGTGACCTTGTATAAATGCTCACTGGTGGCACAACACTCCTATAAATCAAAATTATCCACAAGCGGTACAAAAAACTTTTCCCTCTTAAAAATTAGAAATAAAGATGCTAAGAAAGATTTAGAAATGGCCTTGGATCTAAATTTGGAATGGACTTTCTTTTCAAAAACATGTCTTGATTTAGAATTTTTATTTTCAGTCTATCAGTGAGTAATTTACACGCATCCCTTTGTTCCAGGCATTTTAACAGGTTTTATAGGAATCATAGGAATAATAGCTGGGCTCTTTCCTGTATCCTTTCAATTTTTAAAATATTTATTTCCTTTGCCTGGAATATTCTTTCCTTCTCCTGCCCTCTGAAATCAGGAGCTTTAGACAGCTCTATTTTTACCTTCTTTTAGAAATCTTCTCCAATTTCCTCAGACAGAACTGGGGATCTTATAAGTTTTTAAGACAGCTGTGGTCTTATAGTAGCAAGCTGGACTTTTCATTTATTCAACGAAAGTCATCATTATTAAAAAATTACATATTGCTTGCCTGCCATGTACCAGGCACTGCTCCAAGCCTAAGGGAGGATTAGTTAAGAAGACAGAGCAACTCCTCAGTCTGATGGAGGTTACATTGGAGTTCCAACAAACAAACAATAAACACATTTATAACATCACACCTTATACCTACAAGAAGTAAAGCAGGGGTAGGCTGTAGACACAGAAAGATCCGGGATGGGGCTTCATGAAGTAAAGTTTTTTGTTTATTTGTTTGTTGTTTCTTTTTGAGATGGAATTTCACTCTTGTTGCCCAGGCTGGAGTGCAAAGGCAGGATCTCAGCTCACTGCAACCTCCACCTCTCAGGTTCAAGCAGTTCTCCTGCCTCAGCATCCCTAGTAGCTGGGATTACTGGGCATCCACCACCACACCTGGCTAATTTATTGTATTTCTAGTAGAGATCAGGATTTCACCATGTTGGCTAGGCTGGTCTCGAACTCCTGATCTCAGATGATACACCCACCTCCGCCTCCCAAAGTGCTAGGATTATAGGTGTAAACCACCATGCCTGGCCAAAGTAAAGTTTAAACAGACACTTCCATCACCCTCTAGGAAAGATTGTCCCGAGAAGAAGAAAGAACAAATTCAGAGTGTCTAAGGTGAACTGTACATGGCTCGTTCAAGGAACAGCAAGAGGCCAGCAGGGCTGGAGCTTGAGGAGAGAAGGGAAATGTGGAAGGAGAGTGTCTGGGGAGTGAATCAGGGGTCAGTCACGCAGGATCCTGTAGAACATGGTCAGCACTTTGGATTTTCTCGTCAACCATCAGATGGTGTCAAGCAGGGGAGTGACATGATCTAACTTACATGGTAAAAGCATCCATATGGCCACTTTCTGGCTGCTACATTTAGCATTGCAGCCTCTCCTTCAACTTTACTTACTCTCTTATATTATTTTTGTAAAATTTTTTCTCCCTGTTTATAATATAAAACAATGATGCTATATGAAGTAGAGATCTATAGGAATTTTTGTTTTTTTGTTTTTTGCTTTTTGGTTTTGTTTTTGCAGATGGAATGTCTCTATGTTTCCCAGGCTGGTCTCGAACTCTTGGCTCAAGTGATCCTCACACCTCAACTTCTCAAGTAGCTGGGATTACAGACAAGCACCACCAGATGAAGTAGAAATCTAAAAACATAAGCAGAAACACTCTAAGAGGCAGAGAGGAGTTAGAAGACTTTTCTTTTGGCAGTAGATAACATAAACATTATAATTCAAAAGAGTCCAGTGTAATGGCCCAAAGGAATTCACAGATTCTTCATTAAAAACCCTGAATGCCAATGGTGATGAGGCCTTTGGAAATGCAACTCCATTTGTACTAAGCATAATCTCTAACTGGATTAAAATAATCATTTTCCACCTGACCAATGAAGGGAAGAGTAAATCTTCTTTAGAGAACTATATTATCTGAAGACTTTACAATTTTAAAATATATAAGTGGCATTCAAAAAAATTCTATTTAGTCTGAAAGATAGGATTACATAACCTATAGCTGAGGACAAAAACAGATAATACAAACAGACCCATGGACAACCAGATGTGGAAGTTAGCTGGCCAAAACATTAAAATACTTGTGCTTAATGTGCTCATAAAAATGATAAACAAAATTAGTAAAAAATAAAAATAAAAAAGGAAAATTAATCAAATGAGAATTGTAACCTTTAAAAATAACCAAATAATTTTAGGGAAAAAATAAACAAAGAAAACATGATATCTGAAATAAGAACTTACAGGTTTAACAGCAGAGGAACAAAATAGAAATAGGGTTATAAATGAGTGGAAGACAATCAGAAATTATCCAATATCCAGTAGAAAATATCTAATCTAAAGCAGAGAGAGAAAAAGTATAAATATGAAGGAGAATGTTAAAGAAATATGAAACTTCATGAAAAAATGTAACCTAGTGTGGGAGGCAATCTTTAAAATGGGTCTCAATTATCTATACCTCCTGCTACACACACCCTTTTGTGATCACATCCCTTTGATGTGGGCTGCACCTAGTTATAATTTCCAATAAGTAGAATAGTTGAAAAGAAATGATATTTTTTAAGATAAAGCAATTGAGGCACAAAGAATTTATGTAACTTTCCACAGGTCATCAATATAACAGTGAGAGAGTCAAAATTTAAGCCAGGTTTGACTAAAGAGTCCATTTTCATAGCACCTCTCCTAAGATGTTTTTCATGATTAGAAACAGTCATAAACTGAGTGTGGAAGAGCGCATTATTGACTTGATACGAAGTCTTCAATTAGACTTACAGCACACATCAAAACTGAGTGTGACATTCCAGAAGAATAACCATTCAATCACAACTATCACAGCCAATTTTTTTGATGGTGCTCAGTTGCTAGAAACTGCAGTAAAACAATACATAAAAGCAAAGAACACCTGATTTTATTATAAGATGATAAGAGTATTTATCTAGAAGTTCAAGGGAATTTCTAGGTGATGGGAGTGAAAATAGCAGAGCAAGAAACTGAAAAAAAATGACTTTCAATAAAGCAATAAAAATACTGGCAAGTGTGTCAGTCAAATTTTAGGAACTTTGGAAACTAACCAAAATTTCAGAAACCAGAGGAACCCTTATTTAAGAAACATGGATCTTATTTCAGTAAAAACGTTGAGCTTTGTGGTAATTTAACTTACCCTATTCTCAGCCTCCACTCCCCAGCTTAGCAGTAGATTTGAAAATTACAGTCTGCATTCACAGTACCAGTACTAGAGAGGGCAAAATTAATTTCAGTCACAAATGATTGTAATTGCTGGCCAAGCATGGTGGCTCAGGCCTGTAATCCTAGCACTCTGGAGGACTAGGTGGGAAGATCTCTTGTGCCTGGAAAGTTGAGGCTGCAACAAGCTATGATTGTGTCTCTGCACTCTAGCCTGGATGACCAGAGTGAAACAATGTCTCAAAATAAAATAAGATAAAATAAATTGTAATTGTCTTGACTTGTCTGGTAGCTTCCTGGAAAACTGGCACAAAAGGCTCAACTTTATCTTGCCTAACTCTGAGCTCACCCAGTGCTGTAACTGTACTTAAGGAATATTTTTTCAAAATTTTACCAAAAAAAACTTACGTTTTGGTTGTTTTTCCTAAGGCAATGGATAAAAATTGAGAAAAAAAAAAAGCAGTATTTTAAAAATTTGGAAGTAAGGGCTGGGGAATAAGGGCTTCGAAAAGCTATATATATATATATAAATAAATATATATCTAGAAGGCCACATACATGCCTAGAGCTGTGCACTTGCCCAGGAGAGACCTGAGAAGACTCTAATCTCTCATCTCTGCTGACCTTAGGGCTGTAAAAGCAGGAAGGTAAGGCTAAAACAGGTTTGTAGTCTTCTTGAGTACAGGCTGAGGGCATGCCCACTGCACACAAAAAGCCCCTCTGCAAAGAATATGAGAAGTTTTTGGTTTTGTTTTCGTTTTGGCATTAAGGTAACTTTTGCTCAATAATTAGTTGACCACTAAGCTACTGTAACAGAGACTTTAGTGGTCACACACAACAAAGAATACAATCTATACAAAATTACTTCAGAAAAGTCATGAAACAAACAAACAGAAAGATAATAATTACAATAAGCAGCGACAACAAACTCTTGGAAAAAAAGAAGGAATTTGTCAGAGTTTCCTCCTTATAATATATAAAATGTGCTGAGTTTTTTTTTTTGTTTTTGTTTTCATTTTTGTTTTGAGATGGAGTCTCGCTCTGTCACCCAGGCTGAAGTGCAGTGGCCAGATCTCAGCTCACTGCAAGCTCCGCCTCCAGCGTTTATGCCATTCTCATGCCTCAGCCTCCCGAGTAGCTGGGACTACAGGCGCCCGCCACCACACCTGGCTAATTTTTTGTATTTTTAGTAGAGATGGGGTTTCACCATGTTAGCCAGGATGGTCTCAATCTCCTGACCTCATGATCCGCCCACCTTGGCCTCCCAAAGTGCTGGGATTATAGGCGTGTGCCACCGCACGCAGCCAGTGTGCTAGTTTTTAACAAAATGTTACAAAATATGCAAGAAAATAAGAAACATAAACAGAAAAACGTCTATTAATACACATGGCCCCTCAAAGGACATGAATAACCACTTTTCAAAAAAAGATATACAAGCAGACAACAAGTATGAAAAAATGCTTAATATTACCAGCCATCAGAGAGATGAAAATCAAAACCACAATGAGATATCACCTGACACCAATCAGAATGGCTATTATTAAAAAGTCAAAAAAGAGCAGATATTAACAAGGTTTGGGAGAAAAAAGAGAATGCTTATTAGTTGAAAAGAGAATGCTACACTGCTTGCAGGAATGCAAATTAGTTCAGCCCCTGTAGAGTTTTCAAAAATCTCTGAGGAGATTTCTCAAAGAACTAAAAATGGAATTACCATTCACCAATTCCATTACTGGGTATATATCCAAAGGAGAGTAAATTGTTCTACCAAAAAGACACCTGCACTTATATGTTTATCACAGCACTGTTCACAGTAGCAGAAACACAGGATCAACCCAGGTGCCCATCGATGGTGGATTGGATAAAAAAGTGTACGTATGTATCATGGAATGCTAGGCAGCCATAAAAATAATGAAATCATGTCCTTTGTAGCAAGGTGGATGCAGCTGGAAGCCATTATCCTAAGTAAATTAACGCAGAAACAGAAAACCAAATAACGCATGTTCTCACTTATAAAAGGGAACTAAACCTTGAGTACAAAAGTACACAACGATGAGAACAAAAAACACTGGGGATTCCAAAAATGGGGAGGGAAGGGGGAAGGTGGCAAGGATTGAAAAATTACCTATCAGGTACTATGCTCACTACTTGGATGACAGGATCAGTAAAAGCCCAAGCCTCAGAGTCATGCAATTTACGCATCACAAACTTGCACACATATCTCCTTAGTCTAGAAAAAAATTAGTAGAAATTGTCTCTGAGGAAGACCAGAGAGTGAATTTACTAGACAAAGACTTCAAGTCAGCTAATTTAAATATGTTCAATGTACTAAAAAGAAAACATTTCTAAATACCTGCACTATAAAATCCTTTCTCACCAAAAAGGAATTATATCAATAAGGAGATATGAATATTATAAAATGTTCTGTATTTTACAAATAGAAGACGATAGCAATTATAAAAAGAAGCAGACTACAAATATTGAGTTAAGAATAACTGAAGTGGCCAGGCACCGTGGTTCATACCTGTAATCCCAGCACTTTGGTAAGCCGGTATTACATACCTGTAATCCCGGCCTTTGGTAGGCTGAGGCGGGTGGATCATGAGGTCAGGAGATCGAGACCATCTTGGTTAACACGGTGAAACCCCATCTCTACTAAAAATACAAAAAATTAGCTGGGCGTGGTGGCAGGTGCCTGTAATCCCAGCTACTTGGGAGGCTGAGGCAGGAGAATGGTGTGAACCCAGGAGGCAGAGCTTGCCATGAGCTGAGATTGTGCCACTGCACTCCAGCCTGGGCAACAGAGCAAGATTCCATCTCAAAAAGAAAAAAAAAGAATAACTGAAGTGGAAATTCACTAGAGGGGTTCAACAGCAGTTAAGAGAAGACAAAAAGAATCAGTAAATTTGGAGATAGGGCAAAGAAAAGTTTCTAGTCTGGAGAACAGAAAAAAAAATTGAACAGAGCCTAAAGGACCTGCAGAAAACCACCAAGCATGCCAACATGTACATAGTGGAAGTTCCAGAATCAGAGAAGAGAATAAAACGTGCAACAAGATTAAAAAAATTTGGCAAAAAAAATTCCTAAATTTGATGAAATGCACTAATCTATACATCCAAGGAGCTTAAAAACTATAGGTAGGATCAAATCAAGAAGATCCACACATCATAAACTGACAAAAAACAAAGACAGAAATGACACAACACATACAAGGGATCCTCCAAAAAAATTAACAGCTGATTTCTCATTTGAAAACTATGAAGACCAGAAGATAATACAATGACATATTCAAAGTGCTGTGGAAAAAAAAAACCTGTCAAGTAAGCTTGTTATATTCAGAAAAAAAACTTTCCTTCAAAAATTAAGGATAAATAAAGACATTTCCAGAATAATAAAATCAATAAAGTTCATTGCTAGCAGAACTGCATGACAAGAAACACTAATATGAGAGAGAAAGAAATGGCACACTGCGGGGGGCATGAGGCTGTGGACATTTTTGGAGTGCTGTGGTTCTGTTTTCTTTTAAAACTGGGCAATATTATGTTCAGTTCAAGCTGAGAAGAAACATATATATCAATGCTTTTAAATAAAATACAGTGACTACCTGTAAAAAAAAAAAAAAGGACAAAGAAACATTAAAGGACATTCTTTAGGATGACATGAAAGGATACCAGACATTAACTTAAAGTCATACAAAGAAATGATAAACATTGGCAAAGATCACTATGAAAAATCAAACTATGTCCTATTTAAAACAAACTCATTTTAGACATAATAGGTTAAAAGTACAATGATAGAGAAAGATATTTCATACAATTGCCAAAAGAGGTAAAATGGACATTAGACATAATTTTCCAGAGTGACAAAGAAAAATATTTTATAATGGAAAAACCTGATTCATCAAGAAGATATAATGATTTTAAATATATATAAACCAAATAGCAATACCCTACTATGCGTGAAGCAAAACTAATAGAATTGAAGGGTGAAATAAATAGTTGTATAGTAATAGTTGGAAACTTCCATACACAACTCTCAATGATAGATAAAACAACCAGACAGAAGATCAATAAGGAAACAGAGCATTTAACAACACTACAAATCAACTAAACCTAACAGACATCTATGGAACACTCCACCAAGCAAAATCACATATGCATGCAATGGAACATTCTCTGGGATAGACTATATATTATGCCACAACACAAGTCTCACTAAATTTTGAAAGACTGAAATCATACAAAGTATCTTTTCTGACCAAAATAAAATGAAATTGGAAATCAGTAACAGAAGGCAATATGGGATATTTTGAAATATTTGAAAATGAGATAATCCACCCCTAAATAATCAATGAACCAAAGAAAAAAGTCACAGGAAACTCGTGGGCTATAGTGAAGGCAGTACACAAAGGAAAATTTACATCTGTAAATGCCTACATTAAACAAGTAAGATCTCAAATCACTAACCTAACCATTCACCTTTAAAAAGTAGAAAAAAAGCAGTAAACTAAGCCCAAAGGAAGCAAAAGCAATAAAATAAGAAAGATGAGAGCAGAAATAAGCAAACTAAATTGTCTGAAATCAATAAAGAAAATCAGTAAAAACAAAAGCTAGTTCTCTGAAAAAATCTACAAAATTGACAAAGCTTTAACAAGACTGATAAAAAAAGAGAGACAGAAGAATCAAATTACCAAATCAGAAATGGAAATGGAGATTTTATTATAGACCTTATTAGAATAAAAGAGATTATAAGAGAATTCTATGAACAACTGAATGCCAAAAAATTCAATAACTTACCTGAAATAAACAAATTTTTTAAACCATGCAAGTTACCAAAACTGACTGAAGAAGAAACAGAAAACTTGTTATTACAGCAGGATGTTCAATTAGCAATAAGAAGAAAAGAAAAGAAATGCAGAAAAAGAAAACAATCCAACAAAATAACAAAATAAATCTTAGGACCAGGTGACTTCACTGATGAATTCTACCAATGTGTCAAGGACAAAATTAGCATCAATCCTTGTTAAACAATTCCATAAAATAAAAAAGGTGGGACCATTTTTAGCTCACTTTATAAGGACTTTATTACCCTGACACCAAAGTCAGACAAAGATATTATAAGAAAATCACAGAACAATATTTCCTATGAATATGATGCCTAAATCCTCAACAAAATACTAGCCAATTGAATCCAGCAGCTTATTAAAAAACTGTAGACTATGAAATGTATTATTCAGGGTCTTTTAGAGGACTAGAACCAATAGGATGTGGGTATTTGTAGAAACACATATTTAAGGAATTTACTCACATAATTGTGAATCTAGCAAGTTCAAAATCTGCCCAATGGACCCACCAGCTGGAGACTCGAGATTAATGTGATTTTGCAGCTCTAGTCCAAAGACATTCTGGAAGAAAAATTTCTTCTTTCTCATAAAATTTCAAGCTGTCTTCTCTTATGGCCTTTACCTTATTAGGTGAGGCCCACACCATTATGGAAGGTAATCTTTACTCAAGTTTCTGATTTAAATATTATCTCAAGTAAAAAATACCTTCACATTAGCATCTATATACCAGTGTTTGATCAAACATCTGGATACCATGCTCTAGCCAAATTGACACCAAAAATTATTCACCATGATGACTAAGTGGGATTCAGCCTAGGAATGCAAGGATAGTTCAATACACAAAATAATCAGTCATTATAATATTCAATATTAATAGAATGAAGAAAAAGCATTCCATCATCTCAAGTGATGCAAAAGTCATTTGACAAAATCTCACACCCTTACATGATAAAAAAAAAAAATACTTTTTTTTGAGACGGAGTCTCGCTCTGCTGCCCAGGCTGGAGTGCAGTGGCCAGATCTCAGCTCACTGCAAGCTCCGCCTCCTGGGTTTATGCCATTCTCCTGCCTCAGCCTCCCGAGTAGCTGGGACCACAGGTAAAAAAAATACTTTAAAAATAAGAATAGAAAGAATCTTTCTCAACCTAATGAAGGGCATCTACTCAAAAATGTACAGCTAACATTATAATTAAGGGTGAAAGACTAAAAACCTTCCCTCCTCATATCAGCAACTAGAGAATTTCTCCTCTTGCTCTTTCTATTGAACATTGCACTGAAATAATTCTAAGCAGGCAAGAAAAAGAAATAGAAGACATCCAAATTAGAAAGAAAGAAGTAAAACTATCTAATTTCACAGATGATGAATTATATATAAGAACAACTAATTTATACACAATAAAAAACTATTAGAGGTAAGAAATGAGTTCAGCACACTTAAGAGAAACAAGGGTGACATGTAAAAGTTGTATTTCTAATCACTAGCAATGAACACTTTAAAAATAAAATTATAAGAACAATTCCATTTAAAATAGCATCAAAATGAAAAAAATATTTAAAAATGAATTTTTAGGCAGCTAAAATGCTATTACACTGAAGACTATGAAACATTAATGAAAGAAATTAAGTAAAACCTAAGTAAATGGAAAGTTATCCATGTTCATAGATTGAAAGATGGCAATATTTCCCACATTTATCTACTATCAAAATTCCATCAATTTATTGATGAAGAAAATGACTAACTGCTCCTAAAATTCACATGGAATTTCAAGGGACCCAAAATAACCAAATGATCTAGAAAAAACACTTTGGAGGACTCAAACCCATAGGTGTAAATCTTTGCAACCTTGGGTTAGGCAATGGTTTCTTAAATAAGACAGCAAACATGGAAGCAAGTAAAGAAAAAAAAGGGATAAATTGAACTTCATCAAAATTAAAAATTTCTACATCAAAAGACACAGTTAGGCAAATGAAAAGGCAACTCACAGAATGGAAAAACTGTTGGCAAATAATATAAGAGTCTAGTATCTAGAATATAAAAATAACTGTTAAAACTTAACAACAAAAAGACAAACACCTCAATTTTTAAATGACAAAGGACTTGAATATAAATGTTTCCAAAGAAGATGTACAAATGGATTATTAAACTCCTGAAAGGATGCTAATCATCACTAGCCGTTAGTAAGATGCAAATTAAAATTACAATGAGATATTGCCTAACAGTCACTAGAGTAACTGCAAAAAAAAGAAAATAATAAATGTTGGCAAGAATGTAATGAAATTGGAACACTCATATGTTTCTGGTGGGAAAGTAAAATAGTGCAGCTTCTGTGGACAACAGTTTGGTAGTTCCTCAAAAAATACAGAATTATCATATGACACAGCAGATTCACTTCTAAGAGAATTGAAAACAAATGTTCAAACAAAAACCTGTGCATGAACATTCATAGCAGCATTATTCCTAGTAGTCAAAAAGTAGAAGGAACCCCAATGTCCGTTAGCTGATGAAAGAATAAATAAGATATAGTGTAGCCATACAATGGCTACATCATAAATGAATGAAGTACTGACACATGCTAAATGAACCATGAAAATCTTTTGCTAAGTAAAAGAACCCAGACACAAAATGGCACATATTATATAATTTCATTTACACACGATGTTCAGAATAGGCAAATCCATAAAAATAGAAAACATATTGGTGGTTTACATGTACTGGGAGAGAGGGAAATAAGGAGGAATAGCTCAATGGGTATAGGGTTTCTCTTTGGGGTGATGAAAACATTCTACAATCAGGTAATGGTGGTGATTATACAACATAGTGCATGTGCCAAAAGCACTAAACTGTACATTTCAAAATGGTTAGAATGGTGAAATTTTGTGAATTTTACCTGAACTTAAAAATTAATACATTGGTTGAAATGCATTGACAGGAAGAGCCAATTAACATATAGAGATGATTTACAAATAAGATGCCTTGACTTAGTGAATATGAAGATTTACTTATATGCTATATTAAGTTTATTAATTATATAAATTATATTAACTTAGACAATATGAAGATGGTATAGAAATAGACAAATGTATCAATAAAACACAAATAGACCCATGAAATAATGGGTTCTTGGTGCCCAATAGCAAAGGCATTACAAATCATGCAAAGAATTCCTTTATTAAACAGTGCTTGGGACAATTGGCTTTCCGTAATGAAAACAATAAATTTGCAGCAATAATACCATACCTCAAAATTAGTTCCAGGTGTGTTATAGAAGACTAAATATCAAGAGAAAACTCTTTTAAAGCCTTTGAAGAATATCTTCATAAAGTAAGAGCAAGAATTCTTAAATGAGACCCTAAAAGCAATAATAAGGGGGAAAGTCTCACTAAAATATTAAAACAGCACAACAAATTATACCATAAATAGTTTAAAACTAAGTTTCAGGCCAGGCGCGGTGGCTCAAGCCTGTAATCCCAGTACTTGGGGAGGCCGAGACGGGCGGATCACGAGGTCAGGAGATTGAGACCATCCTGGCTAACACGGTGAAACCCCGTCTCTACTAAAAAATGCAAAAAAATTAGCCGGGCGAGGTGGCGGGCGCCTGTAGTCCCAGCTACTCGGGAGGCTGAGGCAGGAGAATGGCGTAAACCCGGGAGGCGGAGCTTGTAGTGAGCCGAGATCTGGCCACTGCACTCCAGCCTGGGCGACAGAGCGAGACTCCGTCTCAAAAAAAAGAAAAAAAAAAAAAGGGGGTTACAATTGTCCCTCAGTATAATTGAGAGATTGGTTTCAGGACTCTGAGTAAACCAAAATCTGTACATACTCAAGTCCCACATTTGGCCCTGTAAGACTCGTGAATACGAAAAGACAGCCGTCAGTACATGAGAGTTTCACATTCCATGAATATAGTATTTTCAGTCCGAGTTTGATTGAAAAATTCCATGCATAAGTGGACCCTCACAGTTCAAACTGTTGTTGTTCAACGATCAGCTGTATAGGCCAGAAGACATACATACATATGTACACACACATCAGTAAGAATCCATAAAATAGACACACTCTCAAATAGGAACATTGTCAGCATAAAGCAGCAACAACAAAAAATTTACTAAAGACCACAAAAAATGAGCAATGTGGAGATTCTAGTCTCACTAATTTAGCAGAGAAATGCTAATTAAATCATAGGAACTTTAATTTCTTAACTGTGAGATTGAAAATATTAACAAGTGTGACGATTAAGTCAGAATTCTTTCAACTTAATAGAAAATGAAAAGAAAATTGACTTAACAACTGGAAAGGAAATGTATTATAGAATTGGAAGTTTTGAGAGAGTCGAAGCTTCAGCTTCTTAATCTATTGGTTGTGGCTCCATTTTTCTCTGGTTTCCTCGTTTGTATGTTGCTTTCATCTTAAGGCTGTCTCTCATTCATTACCTTGAACTACACACTGTATTTTCTTTAAATCATTCTTCCTACTAACTTATTCATCTCACAACATCACAAGATCATTACTATTACTGTACTTATTTCCCAGATGGGAGCCTGATGCACCAAGAGGTTAACTGTGCCTCAGGCTACTCAGCAGGTAAGAGGCAGTTAGTTGTATTGCAGAACTCACCCCCTTAAATGCATTTATAATTGATTAAAACTTAATACAGCATTTTTCACATGACAAACACTGCCAGGAATCTGGGAGTCAGTGCTTACCTAACCACAATCCCTGCCCTTGTGGAGCTTAACAAAATGGGGAGGAGGCCAAAAAGTGAAATCGTAATTAAAATACACTGTGATACGTGCTAAAGTCATAGAACAACAGAAAATATAACAGCTTCCTGGTAGAGAAACTAACTCACTCCGATGACTGGCAATGCTTCCTGAATGAAAGAACATCTAGTTCCTCAGAGTCCCCCTTTGTATGGTGCAAGCTCGACTAGACAGTTTTGACAATGGTGATATTAAGGCTCAGCTTGGTGCCATGCAATCTGCATTTGGGGTGCCAGCTAACCACAGGACTCATCTGGAAAAAAGCAACCGCCCACCCCTGAGAACTTTGGGATTCATGGGAAATTACAGTTCCCCTAAGGAGGCAGGACCGGTAAGGCCCCAAAGTTCTTGACTTCGCCCAGGAAACAATTCAAGGACTAGTGAGTGGCATTAAACAGAAACTTTTATTGAAGCGGCAGTGTACAGTAGCAGCAGTGGTACTGCTCTTTACAAAGCAGGGCTACCTGCTAGGCAGGGTGCCCAGAATAGCAGCTCACAGCCAGTACAGCACTCATATTTATACCCACTTTTAATTACATGCAAATTAAGGGGTAGTTTCTGTAGAAATTTCTAGGGAAAGGGTGGTAACTTCTGGGTGTTGCTGTGGTAATGGTAAACTGACAAGGCACACTCATGCACATGTCTTATGGAAAAGTGCTTCTTCCCCAGCCTTGTTTTAACTCGTCCTCAATTTGGTCTGGTGTCCAGGGCCCGCATCTGGAGTTGTCTCCCACCCCCTACCTTGCTATCACAAGAAGGAAAAAAGCCTAGTTCCAGGGAAGCTGAGGTTTATTGCAGCCCTCAATGTAAGACATCCTCTCCTGCTCAAACAGCTCCTCCTCCTTCTAGTTAATTATCGAAACAACTAAATTTAGTCTAATTGAACACTTCTAGGCAATTCTTCTTAATGTATCACAGTGAATGGTATTTTGTGAGGTTTCACTTCAAACTTTACTTATTCTTGTGTCAAATTTTAATCTACAAAAGTAGGAATATAGACTTTAATATGGTAACTCTACTACATCTCTGTGATAGCACTCACAAGAAATTGCTCTTCTGCATAATTCAAGAGGCTCTACACTGGGGAATGTCCCATGCACTGCCCACTTTGTGGTTTTCCTGCTGTATATTATTTGCTCAGTGTCTTCTAGGGTCTACTGAAGGAATTTAGTGGCCGTGAATATTCAGACAAGCAATACATATTTACCCAGCAAACTAAGAAGTAAAAATTCTCAGTAAGAGGAAAAGAGGAAATATTAATAATAACTTGCAGAAAAATACCAGAAACCAGCAATCAGAAACAGTACAATTGTTATATGGATGGAATATAAAATTCCTCAAGGGAAGGGATAGGTGTTATTCATCTTTGGGATGTCAGAAGTTGACCAGGTGCCTGAAGTAAAATAGATTTCTAATAAATTTTGGTGGCATAAATTAAACTAATTGGATAATTTTTTATTTATGCTATGAATTCAGAATTGGAAACATTTGCATAATATTTTAGATAACATGTCCTAGGAATCTACATTAATCCTGTAAACAAATAGCCTAAATAAGATCGCTGAAATATTACACTGGGGCAAGAGAAGGAGGTGGTAAAAAGGGCACAGATTTAAAACTGGGTAACTGTGTGATACCCTAGGTCCACTCCTTCTTGTTATATTCAAACCCAGGAGAGGGAGGATTGGCAGAGCCATCTAAACCAGGTTCTCCACGTGGACAGTCTAAGTGTGATTATACCTTGTGACCCAAGGCCAAAACCAATGCTTAACCAAAAAAAGTGGAGCCAGGGAAATTCTAGGTAAATTTGCAGTAAAAAAAAAAGTATATATATTTTGGAGGAACCGTCCTATGATGGGAGCAAATGAACATCATTTTAGTATTTAGTTGAACTGAAAAAGACTACAGCCTTTTTATCATATCATGCTGTATCTATTCTGGAATCACAGACATAATGGATGATGTTTGAACACACATGACTTCAGGCAAGTTGTCCCATTTCCTCAGCTTCTACCATGTGCAAAATGGGGCTGATTACAGTCATTCTTTTCTAGGTGGTTGGGAAGATTAAATGCACTGAGATGCATGACATATGTAAAAAATGCTTGGCTGACCATAAATTATTGTAAAATATAATTCATTAATTAAGGCCTGTGGCATTTCAGACCACTTTCTGCTACTACCAGTGGATATGACTTACTCCTTTGTTAGAGAGATTTTTGAGTGTGAGTTTTCTTTCATTCCCAAATCCCGTTTTCTGTAATTATGAGATATTTTTGTTTTTACCACTATTTTCAATTATAGTGTGGATACCTGTTGTCATCTTTTCATAATGAAATTTTACTGGTCTACTTATGCAATAAAGTCTATTTGATATTTTCCATTTACAGAGTTTGCTCTAAGTTTGGGACATTTTTACATACTGAGGTTTACACTATGCTTTCATAGGATGTTTGAAGTCATATTAATATTGCCTGCAGTCATTTATGATTGCTTTTTAAAAGGAAGGCAATTTGGCAGTTAACAAGGGACATTGATGAAGAAAACTTTCCACACTGCTCAAAGAGGCTGAGTCGGTATCTGTTGCCCTTTTTCACCACAGATGTTCCTGTTTGTTCGAAAAAGTAGTTTGTATTAGCACAGCTCTCAGAAAAACCTACAGTTTGTGGCAGACACTGCTGTTGACTACAATGCTCCCTTATTTACCAATAGGACCAGGATTTCACTCATCAACTGGCCTAGATTAAAGAGAAAGAAATCTACATTTCTGAACCTGGTAATGTCTGAGCATAATCATGGAAGAAAGAGCTGGCCTATGAGCTTGAGTCATTCAACAAATATTTCTGAGTTCTTACAATGTGCTAGATACTCTTTACATGCTGAATGAGATAGCAAAACTAAGTCTGCTCGGGATAATTGGGAAATTATCGCTTTAATCCTGTAGGCACCCCCTGCTTTTCACTATCACTTTTTTCTTTTTGTTGGAAGGGTGGATATTATGGCTGGAGCTGCAGCAGCCATCATGCCGACATGAGGGAAACGCTAATGGAATTGCAGAGACTTTGGCCTTGGCCTTGTGATTCAGCCCTGGATGAGTTGTCTCCACATTGCTTATAATACAAGAGAAAAACCAATCTATATCTTTTATTGAAAGCCATGATTATATAGGTTATATTTTTTTATTTTTCTTTTTATTTTTAGGGGCTTTCCAGCAAAAAAAAAAAAAAAAAAAAAAACGAAAGACCACTAACCAAATTCTAAAAGAGCTGGAGCTGTAACACTAATGTAGGTATTATTTTTAATAAGCAGAACAAAAAATTCTTAAACTGATTTCTGTTTCTTTCACATACTTTTAGGAGCCTTTTATTGACATTGAATAAACATTGTGCCCGGCCTTATGATAATAACTGGGATGGAGGAAATTTGAAAAAGCCCATGTCTTTGAAAAGCAGGATAAAATATACATTATGGAATAACAAAACAGAGATTTAGAAAAGAATTCCAGAGTATTTTATAATATGCTTGTTTTATCAGTGAGTACATTGAGACTCATAGGGATTGGGATGACTTAAAATCAAACTGCTTCCTAGCAGCAGAATATAATGTAATTCAGTTTTGGTGATACCTACTCCAGTGTTATTTTCAAAAACCCACACAAACAACCTGAATTACAAAGAAAACGGCAAAAAGGAATTCAACTTATATGTCTATGCCCTTTAGAATAAGTTTTGAGGATGCTGTTTCTGCATAGTTATTATGCTATTATTACATGTTTCATTGTCCAGAAAATTTGGAAAACACTGTAATAGACTTAATAGGTTTGCTTCCTTAAGACTCTTCAGAGCCCCCAGTTTATGAAAGTGCACAATAAATCTTGAAAAGAGAAATAGTGTACAGAATTTCTCAACTTATTTAGATCGTGGAACCTGTTTTACTTGGAGCATTTTAAGGAACTGGTGTTCTGAAGAATACACTCTAAAAAACATAAAAAGTTATTAATTGACTCAAACTATTTGTGAAATAATTTAATATTTATATATGGCAAATAATACTAGAAATATCATTCCATGAATACTCTAAAAATTGTAACAAAGTTCTTTATGATATTCAAGAAAATTTAAGTACTACAATTTTTTTTTTAAATCTAAATATTCTGGCCTGGTGCAGTAGCTCACGCATGTAATCTCAGCAATTTGGGAGGCTGAGGTGGGTGGATCACTTGAGGCCAGAAGTTCTAGACCAACCTGGCTAACATGGTGGAATCCCAACTCTACCAAAAACACTTATTTGTACCTAAATATAGATATATAATATGTATATATACACAAATATACATAATATGTATATATACACTTAAATATATATATATTTGTACTTAAATTTTTTTTTAAGTATAAAACCTACTTGAACAAAAAAGTTACGATAATTTGAAATTCTCAAAAGAGGAAATGTGACTATTTCATTTTATACATGCTATTTTACTATTTACTATTACATAACATGGCCAAATACTTAAAAATGTTTAACCCACAATGTAATATAAAATACGTAAATTTATATTACATTATATTAATGTTAAAATTTAAAAAGCTAGATAGATTTTTAAAAACTCAAATTTTTACCAATTAATAATTTGGTTTCAGGACAAGGCAAAATATTCACGGAAGCATATATTAACTGTGATGATTTTTATTTAACTCTCTACAACATTTTGTTATTTACTATGCAGTGGCCAATATATGGTGATGTTAGTTCTCTATTTCTCAGTGTGACATTAGAAGAATGTATCTTATTTTAAGAATACTTAACATGGTGGCAAAGTATTTTATGACTTCGCCACCATCATGTGGAATGTAGTTTTATTAAATGTCAGAAAAGCACAAGCCTTTTTATAAAAAAAAAAAAAAAAAAAAGTGTGTTGAGTGTTTAGGTTTAAGGACTTCTTGTCCTGGGGCCCATAGACTCCCTAACATGTCTCCATAAGATTCAAGAATCTCCTGAAAGTGTATTTAAGGTTTTCTGTGGGTATGGCATGGTTCTGGGAAGTTCGCATTATTGCCTAAAAAGGTGGAGACCAAGCAAGGGTTAGAAGCCATTTACATGATTTACATAATCAAAAATGTAAATTCTGGCCAGGCACTCTGGCCCACGCCTGTAATTCCAGCACTTGGGAGGCCTAGATGGGTGGATCGCTTGAGGTCAGGAGTTCAAAACTAGCCTGGGCAACACAGTGAAACCCCAACTCTACTAAAAATACAAAAATTACGCAGCCTTGGTGGTGTGCACCGGTAGTCCCAGCTACTTGGGAGGCTGAGGCACAATAATCACTGAATCCAGGAGGCGGAGGTTGCAGTGAGCCAAGATTGCGCCGCCGTACTCCAGCCTGGGCAACAGAGCAAGAATCTGTCTAAACAAAAAAAGTAAATTCTAAATACATAAATGAACTTTCCTTTTAGTAGAAATGCCCTGCTCCCAAGAGAACATACCACGTAACAATAAGAAAAAATAGATATGTATATGTGTAGATATGTACACAAACACAAGTTGCATAACAGAAATAACTTCCTTGATATGGCCTAGCACTGATATTGAGGCCAACACACTAATACATATTTTTGTTTCTGCAATCTTCACCAAAACTTTTTCTTTTAGACATTGATGTCTAACATCTTTTAGATATTGTAAGGTTTTCCCAAGATTTTGTATAAAAGAAAGAGACATTTAAATGTTAATTTGCAAAGTGAACACTCAACTGGCAATAAGACTTGGTCTTCAAAATAGTGACCTCTTGGGCATTAAAGAAAAAGAGTTCTATCATATCTAATATTTGTTAAAATCAAAAGTAATATTTTTTCCAGTGTTCTGCAACAACCAAATTCAACAGAGTTTCTTTCACTTACTACTGAAACTAAAAATTCAAATAACTAGTCAACTACTTTCTTTCAATCAAATTCTAATTCTTTGTAGTAGAGATTCTAATGCTAAATAGTAAAGATTGTCTACAAACTCACAGGAAGTTTTTTAATTGGAGTTTGCTCAAATTTAATGCTGGCAGGGTTCTTCACTTATTGTCTTTAAGCTAAAATTCAGATATTGGATCTACAAGATGAACTAATCTACCAAGCATGCTAATTATTTGAGACAGCTTGGCTTTGACTGTTGTCCCCACAAGTTACTGCTCATGGCCTTGCGTGACAATATGTATATGGCCACTGGCCACCAAAAACAGGCTAGATAGAGAAAAAATCGGTCACAGATCATGTCTCCTCTAGAACAAAGAGATTCCAAAATACCCTTATGAAGCCTTCCCAGTCTGTTCGATTTTGATTTTCACTTAGTAAATCACATACAGATTAAATCTCAGATTAAACCTGACTAATTTTGGTCTCCACTGATATTACAATGTCAGGAACAGATTCAGAAAATATTGTCTGAGCAAATTTCTATCTGGGAGATTTTCTAAGGAGCTCCATTGAGAAAGCAAATTAAGTTGTACGTAAGACATGTTAGAATAGGTCTGTACATAAAACATGTATTTTTAATTATCAACTGCATGATTCTTTTTTTTTTTTTTTTGCCCCATCTTTTAACTTTATTTTTATTTATTTATTTTTTCTTTATTATTTTACTTTAAGTTCCAGGATACAGGTGCAGAACGTGCAGGTTTGTTACATAGGTATACATGTTCCATGGTGGTTTGCTGCACCTATCAACCCATCATCTAGGTTTTAAGCCCTGCATGCATTAGGTATTTGTCCTAATACTCTCCCTCCCCTTGCCCCCCACCCCCTGACAGGCCCTGGTGTGTGATATTTCCCTCCCTGTGTCCATGTATGCCCACTGTTCAACTCCCACTTATGAGTGAGAACATGCAGTGTTTGGTTTTCTGTTCCTTTGTTAGGGTGCTGAGAATGATGGTTTCCAGCTTCATCCATGTCTCTGCAAAGGACATGATTTCATTCTTTTTTATGGCTGCAACTGCATGATTCTTTAACCCAGTGAATCTTCTTACACCTAAACAACTCTAGAGAATACTATGATAACTTTCTAGAATAATGAAAAGGCTCCATCCCTGCCTTGCCTAATCCTGGCCACCTGGGGCTATTGAGCACTGGAATGTGGTTAGAGTAACTGAGAAACTAGACTTTAGTTTGATTTACTTTAAATTAACTCAATTTAAATAGGCACATGTGGTCAGTGATTACTGTATTGAACATCTTGGCTCTAAAGAATCAGTTGTAAAAGTACAACATTGTCTTTAGTCCAGTCATTTACTTATTAAGATCACTCTGATTTATTAAGTGCAATAACATAGAAAGGGGGTTAGGGGCTGAGGTCTTTTTCCGTTCTCTGCATCCTCTAGTGGTGTCTGGAAATAGATTGACCTGAGCTCCATCGTCTGGTTGCCTGCATAGTGTAGAGCCTGGGCTAAATCTATATTTCAACAGACTGCAGGTTTTAACATGAAAACCATTTCACAGATATTTTTTTCTGTGGAAAACAGTTAAATTGTCATGTGGAAGTCATCCTCAAAAAGCTGCAAGCTAATATATAGACACCTGATAGAATAAACAAGACAAATATCTTGGCTAGCCTGGCACACTGAGAAAGGGGAGGGAGGTGTGTGCCCAGTGTCAGGGTCAAGCTCATGGTCTCCAGTGCTTGGCTGACCAGCTCAAGACCACCAGTTACAGCCTGGCGGGAAATGAGGGGCCTATGATCCCAGTCTGATTCAGGCAATTCACACCAAATGTGTGGAAATACTGAATGCAAATTTGGAATATCAAAGGCAAATAAACTTTGATGTGGCCAGAAGCTATCAAGTATAGTACTCAAGTTATTTTAATTCAGAAATTCTAACATGTGAAATGAAGAGAAAATATATGGTCATCGTAGGTACCATGACGAGGTGTCAAAGCACCAAGACCTAACTTTGCAGCCATTATGTATGGATCTTCATCAGCTGGACTCAATGGCAAATGATACACATCCAAAAACTTTTTCTGTCTTCCTCCTACTTTTAAAATCCTTATTTTCTCTTCTATTAACAGACTCATCATGTTTTCCTTAACTCTGAGATAACAAGATAAGTTTTCAAAGCTCAGTTTATTCTAAAGTACCCATGAAAAAAAGGATGCTGTTGTTTCTTTTTTTCTCTTTCCTTTCTTTTTTCTTTCTTTTTCTTTTCTTTCCTTTTCTTTCTTCCTTTCTTCCTTTTTCTCTTTTTCTTTCTTTCTTTTCTTCCATCCTTCCGTTCCTTTTTATATATTTCTTTCTTTCTTTTCTTCACAAAGAATTAGAGCTGAGGAGATTTGAGCTATATTGACTTAGATAAAAACAGCTAACAGTTCTTTTAAGAATTACCTCAATCCTTTTTCTTCAACAATTTAAAGGTTTTTGTTCATCTCTTAGTTTTATTCTGAAAATAAGATTTATTTTTAAAATATTTTATATTTTTATTTAAATTATATCTTTTATTTAAATTTTATACATATATGTGAAAATATCTGCAACTGCACATGAATAGATAAACATTCAGAAATCTATCAGCACGCCCTTAATAAGTAGCTCATATGCTTCAATTTAAAATATTCAGTTGCAGAGACAAGAATCAAAGAATCACATTACTATTACTGCTTTTAATTCTATATGTATGAAAATCATGGTAGTTTTCCATCAGAAACATATTTTGCTTTAAATCATCAAGGTTATTCGAGGCAAATTTTAAAATATATGCATATATATATATATATATATTAGCCTGAGACTAAAGATCTAAAAAATATGAAACAGTTTTATAATAAAACGTGAGTATTTTCAACATTTAAAACACTTGACATATCATTTCAGTCTTTTTAGTGGCATGCTTGCTGCATAAATAAACATTCATTTAATTAGATTCAGGCCCTGTAATTATACTCGAAATTATTAAATAGATCATTAGATAGTTTTAGGATTTGACTTTGAAAGCAGCATCCAAAACTTGGAGATCAGAAAATGGTAGCTGGCCATAACTTTGCTATTTCCTGTTTGATTGGAACTCAGACACTGTGAAGTTAGTCAATTTGTAGATTTCTACCTAGGACGGAAAATAATTTTTTTTTTTCTGAGTCAGGGTCTCACTCTATTGCCAAGGCTGGAGTATAGTGGCACAGTCTTGGCTCACTGTAGCCCTGACCTCCTGGGCTCAAGTGGTCCTCCTACCTCAGCCTCCCAAGTAGCTGGGTCTACAGGCATGCACCACCACACCAAGCTAATTTTTATATTTTTGTAGAGACAGGGTTTCACCATGATGCCCAGGCTGGTCTTGAACTCCTGGTCTCAAAGAATGTAATTTAACATTAAAGGTTTTTCTGTCTGGTAGGACATCAATAAGTTCATATCTAACCTATCAATCTTACTCTAATTTTTTCCAAATGACAAATATTCAGTTCTTGAAAATGCTCATTAAATCCTCTTTTTTTTCAATTAGTGACTCTCTCATTTGTTATTTGAATGGAATCTTGACACCTTTTCACTCTTCTCACTCTAAAACTTTTTTAACTTTTGAAAATTATACTTTTATACTTTGATGTTTGATTATACTGTAACATATAAATCATATGTTGACCAAACAGAAATAAGGGACTGAACTGTAATCAAACTAAAGACAGTGTTCTTGAATATAGACCATTGTGTGTTCTCTCCCTTCCCCCAGATACTAAGTAGATACCATGATTTTCTATATTGTTCCTATAAAAATGTCATTAATGCTTTCCTGAGTTATGAGTTTAAAAGTCTGTGCTTTCTTATGACTAAAAGCTTCATGTGTTTCAAGAATTTAGTTAGCTGTTGATAGTACTTACAAGCAGTAAAGTTGATAGGGTATACATAATATTTTTATTAAGTTATAAGCCCATTGCTGCACTGTCAAAAATAGTTCTAACTAAAGGCCACCTCTGCTTAACAAAGTTAATCCACCTTCCAAGTACAGTTCAAGTATAAGCTCCTCAAGTACAAGCACAGTGCACTATTTGTTGTCTGAAAACAGTCAAAGTGGTAGAGCTCAAAGAGCCAACAGTTAGAATTCTTGTTCCAAGCCAGAATCCTGGCTCTGGCACTAAATGTGTTAGACCACACACTAGATCCATCATCTGCAGTGCGAGAACAATTTGTGAGCCTTGTCATCAAGGTCACGGTGTGATGTGATGGAAAGAAAACGAAGTTCTGGAGTTAAACCTAAGTTGCAATCCCGGCACTTCCATTTAGTGATTGTTTCCTGCTTATAAAACAGAAACAAATACCATCAACCTTTTAAGTTATGAAAATTTAATCAGATGACTCAATTAAAGCATCATTTTCAAATAAGTGTATTTATTAACCTACAGATGTAGCTTCAAGCCAGATTCACAGGTAGCAAAATGAATTAGCACACCTACTTTTATTGACTATTAAACATAAATTGAATCTTTGACATTACTTTAGTGAATAACTACTTACAAAGCTATTTTAAAGTTTTTCATATGTGATACAAATGTTCTAAATTTTAGTGAGAGAGGCTTTTAAAACAGTACAGTAAGGGACAATTATTATTGTTTCTTAATCAAAATTATCTGATGCACATGACTGCATTCGTTTGACAAGATTTAGAAGCATTATATTGCTTTACCTTTAGTGTAACAAGATCACATGATGAAATATGAATAGTCAGGTTAATTATATAGATTTTTGTCCACATGGCATGATTCATCCAGACATTTGAAACATCAGGAAAAAGATGTGAATTATCATTTATCCAGATGCCTGTCATCTCAAGGAGAAAGCCTGTGAAAGAACAACTGAGAGGGTTACATTGTAGTATGCATTAATCTTTTGATGTAGTGGTGTAATAGTGCAATGGAAAGCATCATTTTTAGTGGCTAGTATCTAGTAGGTTTTCACTGGGTATTCATGATCTGCTCACAAAACGTCTTCCAGGCTCTCTGACCATGGTCACATGAACCAGAGTAAATCCAAAATCACAGGAAACAAGTAGAGTCCTGAGAATCCTACCTCACAAACTTTATGTGGAAAGAGTGGAATAATGGAAACTGACATAGAGGCGACTACACTCACCAATCCCATGACTCCGTCTCCAACTTGCCTCACCCAGCACCCAAGTCCAGTTTCTGTTCCTGTTCCCCCACTGAGCATGGAATCCCTGAGGCCGCAAATAACCCTACAGGCTCCCCCTGTCCCATGAGCAGTTCTCCAACCACATCGCAGTGCATCTCTCTTTTGCAGCTCTTCTGACATCTCCTTCCTTGTTGAAACTCTTAACTGTAACTCTTGATTCTATGAGTTACTTTTCTTTCTCCCTCTGTCATTCAAATGCTCCTGCCCCTTGGCCCATTGTTTCTCCTGTTCTTTACACTTTCCTAGACAATTTCATCAGTCAACTCTATCTCACCTCCTTTCTGTATGACTGATAAATCCCTAATGCACATCTTTCTCACGGACCTCTCTCCTGACCCTTGGAGCCCTACGAACAAACTGATGCTGAATAATTGCAAGTAAGTGCTCTGAAGTTCCCTGAAATTCAACGGGTTAAAAGAGAAACTTTTCATTTAATCTTTAACATGAACTTTCTCAGACATTCTTTATTTTGATTGTTACAACCAATAGTTCCCTCATCTCCAAAGTTAGAAACCTGGTCACCAAAGGTTCAAATGAGGAGAATTTATTAAAGGATCTACTTGTCAGAGGTATGGGCAAGGTTAAGATAAGATGAAACTCTCAGAGACTTGCAAAAGTGAAAAGTTGTTTTACCGAGTCTAGGGATGAAGAGAAGAAACAGGTGTCAGTGGATCTGCATTCCTTATGGGCTAGTGTCCCTTCAGGGACCAATAAGAACTGGGAAATCAAAATAGAATTGACTTCACTCATCAGTCCAATGAGAACTGGGCCTGGAAAGGGTACTTCCCACAGAGAACGCAGATCAAAGACTTTCACAACATGTCAGTGAATTTTCTGAACAAACGTAACTTGCACAATTTCAAACAACAGGTGTCTTCCTCTGGAATTTGCTCTAATATTAGGAATGAATTGCTCCATTCTGATAAGAATTCCTGCCATCAATCATGCTTTCTGGATGACATGTCTCTCATCTCTTCACAGTTTTGCATACCCAGTCCAAAAAAGTCAGTCAGTGAAAACTCATTATGTCTTCCAGAGACACTCAGAGGGAGCCACCGCTTGCTAACCCTGTAAATCCTTGAAGGGCAACATAGTTCTGAGACATTTCATGTCATCTGAACTAAGTCCTTAGGACCCCAATATAATCAGACACCCCACTTTCTTCAGGCTGTTCCCAAAGGAGGAATATGAGGAAACTCCTTTTCATGGTTACTGCTGGCCTTGTTTGTTTTTGTAGTGTCAGAAAATATGTTCTTAAAACGGGTTCTGTTAAAGTTTGGCAATATATTGTTCTGACTAGAGTCACCAAAACAAACGTTTCTGTCAAAAACTTTTAATTTATCTTGTGTGAAGGAAGAAAGATCATTGAATTTCCTCCTAAAACCTAAAGAGATTTTGGAAATTGAAGCTTTAATATGCTGAAGGTGGTATCTCAGTGGCAACAACACCTGTGACCTTGATAGATAGATGTTTGTCTTGGATGTTGAGAGAGGAAACTCGAGGTTGTTAAGCCCACATAAATCTCTGGATTCTTTCTCAAAGGTCCATTAAGAACACAGTAAAATCTCTTCATGAATGATCCTCCATTTGGAAACAAATGCATTTGGATGAGGGAACATCTCATGAAGCTAAGGTGGGTACGCGCATCAGAATATATGTGTGCGGAGTGTGTATTCCTCACAAGGTCTTAGGAAGCTAAACACACAAAAGGCAGAAAGTATGTTCCGTTTTCGGTTCCCTTGGAAACTAGCACAAGGGTGGGCACCTATCAGTTGCTAGATAAATGTTACCTATTGAATAAAGTGGTCCTCACAAAATCTGGCTGTTACATTATTAGTTTTAATCGAAAAGTCTTCTAATTTCAGATTCAGCATCATTTGTCCCTGTTTTTCATAACTTTAGTCCCCCCGTCTTTCATGAATAGTAACAAAGATTGAAGCATTCTCAGTATTATGTGCTGCTACTTTTAGATTTTTAGCGACTTACCTGGATAATATCATAGGACTAAACAAAAGACTGTTTTAATCTCTCATATTAGATTGCTACACTTTAGTTCTAACATATGAGACTAAATTTGAGATTATAGCAGGATTGTTTAGAAAATTGTTTATATATTTTCCTATGTTTTTAAGTTCTAGACCAAAGTTTGCAAGGAAAAGGAAAGTGTTGAGACAAATTCATCCAGCTGTTTCTGGATTGACTTGTATTTATAGAAGCCATTGGTAACTTTAAAAGGATCTGAGAAAGTACGAATTGTTTCAAGAGCTTGAGAGGCAAAGTAATAACGTCGCTGGGCCATTATTCAATAACTGAACCTTATACTTGTTTACTTAGGATTAAAATATCGCTTCAGTACCACACAGAAATTAGGCTGTTCTTTTTGGAGTCTTTTAATAGTTAGCTGAGTGCTCCTCAGGAAGAAGCCACATACCCGGAGTGTAACCAGGAGACAGTCATGGAATTGTAACACAGACCATGGACTGCAGCAGCTTAGTTCGGAGCTGGGTCAAACCTCACAGTAAGGCTCCATCTCAGGCCTGGCTGTAAAGTCAACATCTCTCTGCATCCATGTTTTCACATTTACCTTTCTGGAGTGGCAATATGAGAATTTTTCCCTAAAAGAAAAGACAGTGATGCTTTCATCGAAAGTAAAAGTAAAGAAATATTGTGTGTGTCTAACCAATCTTACAGGTGGGAAAAGATTTATATTATCTTGAAAACATAATTTGGTCTTGTTCAGGCCATTGGAAGAGAGGGGGACTCAGAACAGTGGTTAATAGTTCTTTGCTCAAAGTAGACTTCAGCATTTTGGTTCAATGTGAGCCATGACCCAGGTGTGAGGCTGAGGACAGGGTTTGACCCAGACCAATGAACTGCTTAGAAAGCTTTTTTTTTTTTTTTTAAATTCTGTGGTAACAGCAACCCAGGAGTGGAATGTACTAAGGAAAAGGAAATGTTAAACTCAGCCTAATCAAACATTTTCTTATCCAAAATTGAATATAATTTGGTTTTACGGGACCAAGAGGTTCATTGAGTGGATAAATTACTTACCATATCCACAGTCAATTAAGTAGAGTGTTTGTAAGTCATAAGACAAAATATTGGGTGCAGCCAAGGATCACTAGTGCCTCTCATTTAACATAAAACAGTTTGAGAAATTAGTTTATATAATCCACTTCTTCTACTGTGCACAGATGTAACCGTGGTGCAGGGGAAAGAGTTCCTCACATCTGTGACCTTGGCTCACATCCTTGCCATCTGCATATGACTGAGCATTCTTGGGTAAATTGTATCTCTAAGACGCTTCTTTTGCACATGGACAAAGAAGGGGAAAGGATAACAATAGTTATAAACACAGAATTTTTATGATAACTACAAATATACTTGGAAATGCCTAGAAATCTGCACTCAAAATACAGATCCTCTACCTAATAGTCCTGTCAACTGGTTTTTTGACTATAAAAATTTAATCGTGATGCATTGATTCTATATGGCTTTGGGGAGCATTATAAAGAATCATGAATGTGAAGTGCCTGGACCATTGTAAGCTCTCAGTGTTAGTCACACAATGAAGATATAGTAAGGAGAAGGAAAAGGAGAAGAATAAGTAGAAAGAGAAAAGACCCTCTGCCCAATGAAGTTTTCTAGAATTTCCACTTAAATTTTGTTTTGTTTCGTGACATATCAAATTGTAGTTTTGACATCTAGCTAAGTTGACTAAAGCTCAAAAGAGAATTATAATGCCTACGAAAAAATATTGCTGCACAGAATATATAAAATCATTTACAGAAAGTATTTTGCTTGATACATCAGGTAAAAATAGCCAATAATAACTAGTAGCTGGTATTATTATTGTTATTACTATTAATGGTTTTATATTATGAAAGCATGATCATGTGGGCAAATTTTAAAATAAAAATAAGCAAACATGATAATAAGAACCCATCCCTCAGAAACAATCATTGTTAACATTTTCATGCCTATCTCTTCTTATAAAATAAGAAGGAGGCTGGGCGCGGTGGCTCATTCCTGTAATCCCAGCACTTCGGGAGGCCTAGGCAGGTGGATCACTTGAGGTCAGGAGATCGAGACCAGCCTGGCCAACATGGCAAAAATCCATCTTTACTAAAAATGTTAAAATTAGCTGGACATGGTGATGCATACTTGTAGTCCCAGCTACTCGGGAGGCTGAGGCAGGAGAATTGCTTGAACACGGGAGGCGGAGGTTGCAGTGAGCCAAGATTGTGCCACTGCACTCCATTCTGGGCAACAGATTGAGACTCTATCTCAAAAAAAAAAAAAAAAAAAAAAAATAGAAGGAAGATGTGCCGATTGGCAATGAGGTGGTAAAGGAGCAAAGACAAATTTCGATCCTGCAAGATTAAAAAGGACAACTCCAAATCGGGGGACTCTCAACCCATCCCCACCATCAAAACAAACCAAGAAGATTCCCTAAGATACCTGTATTTTGCTAGACTGATTGAAAAGCCGTCATATGCTACACATACTAGTTACACTGTATCCTGATAAGATACACAATATTTTTTAAAGGAACAAAAGTCCATAGAGAACTGTACAGAAAATGAGAAAACAAAATGTCATAAAAATCAATGTAGGTTAATTTCCCCAGGGAAAACAACCATGAAGCAGTGGAAAAATGTATGCCTATATTTGTATTCGATTTCTACTGTGAATAGGGAACTATCACAAACATACTGGCTTCAATCAATGCTTATTTATTATCTCACAGTATCAGGGGTCAGTAGTCAAAGGAAGGGTTATCTGGGTTCCATTACTGCATCAGCTCAAAATGACCAAAATTTCATCATCTAATCTATATCTCTTAATCTTGGCTCAGAGTCTAAATTCTTACAATTGTTATCATCTCAATCCAATTTGCACAAGGCTCCTGGGTATAATCCATTAAGTACAGCTCTTGAAACACAAGTCTTTCCCATCTGTTGACACGTAAAACGAGAGACAGGTCCCAGGTTCTCAAAACTCTCAACATACGCTGGCATAACGTAAAAGCTAAAGACCTTCCGGTTTAATAAATACAATGATAAAAAGGGGTTCCCTAGTCCACAATAGTTCTGAAATCCAACTAGAAAAAATGGGAGTTCTTGACTAAGTTTCAGAGCCTGAGAATAATTCTTTCTAGCTCTCAGCTCTGCCCTCTGGGCTTTTGGTCCCATTCTCTATAAAAGGTAGCATGTGCTTTTTGCTTTTTGCTGAGGAGTTTTATTAGCCTACTTCCTGCTAGTAGAGTTTTAGAAGTCCAGCTGCCTCCTCCCTTTTGCTCTCTCTCTCTGTCCCTTGTAGTTTAAGCTGGTTGTGTTACTGACGAAACAATTTTCTAAAGAATTTTGTAGGTTTTCCATGGATTATACTCCATTAAACAAAAACCACATCCACAATTTTTTTCAAGATAAGATTCTTACTCAGCTGGGCACGGTGGCTCACACCTGTAATCCCAGCACTTTGGGAGGCCAAGGCTTATGGATCACGAGGTCAGGAGATGGAGACCATCCTGGCTAACAAGGTGAAACCCCGTCTCTACTAAAAATACAAAAAAATAGCCGGGCGTGGTGGCGGGTGCCTGTAGTCCTAGCTACTCGGGAGGCTGAGGCAGGAGAATGGCGTGAACGCTGGCGGTGGAGATTGCAATGAGCGAGATCGCACCACTACACTCCAGCCTGGGCAACAGAGTAAGACTCCGCCTCAAAACAAACAAAAAAAAAAGAAAATAGAAAAAAAAAATAATAATCCTTACACAATCTTTGGTGCCTGCTGAGGTAATTGAGAGATGAAGTCATTAAATCTCCTAAGAGGATCACGTCCTTTATCTCTTAAAAAGGTCCTTTGTGTGAGTGAATACACTAATCTTTTGATCTTTCTAACATTTTTAGTTTAGTTTAGTTTAGTTTAGTTTAGTTTAGTTTAGTTTAGTTTAGTTTATTTACTGAGACCCGATCTTGCTCTGTCACCCAGGCTGGAGTGCAGTGTCAGGATTACAGCTCACTGCAACCTCCGCCTGCTGGGCTCAAGCAATCCTCCTGCCTCAGCCTCCCAGGTGGCTGAGACCACAGGTGCATACCACCATGTCCAGCTAATTTTTGAATTTTTAATAAACACATGGTTTCACCACGTTGTCCAGGCTGGCCGCAAACTCCTGGCCTCAAGCCATCTGCCAACCTCGGACTCCCAAAGTGCTGGGATTACAGTCATGAGCCACCACACCTGACCTTTAAAGTTTTAGCAAAAAATTTTACACTCACATAAACTCAGCCTTTTCTTGATGAAAGGTTTCAGCAGTTATTTCTCACTTTAAAGATTTTGTGCCATCTGGAGGAGCTAAGAATTATCAAAAATCATCTGGTTCTTGTTCTTTTTTGTTTAATATTCTTCCCTCAATTTATCTTTCTCTTCTTGCATCTTACAGTAAGCAGCAAAAAGAAACCAGGCAGCACTTTCAACATTTTGCTTACAAATCTCTTAGATGTATATCCAAATTCATTGCTTATATCTCCTGCTTTTCACATAAATTCAGAAGACAGTTTTGCAAAGGTTTCTGCTACTGTATAACAAAGAACCCCTTCCTCCAATATGCAGTATCACAGACTTCATTTCCTTCTGAGCCGTCGCTGGTAGTGTATTCAAAGTTGAGATTCCTACCAACACTCTGATCACAGAAATCTGGGTTTTCTCTAATATGCTATGCCAGATTCTTCCATCTTCTGCCCACCGTCCAGTCTGAAAGCTACTCACATATTTTCAGTAACTCACTTCCAAGTATTAAAATATGTATTTGTTTTCTACGACTGCACGACCAATCACCACAAACTTCCTGCCTTAAAGCAGCACCCTGGCCAGGCATGGTGGCTCATGCCTTTAATCTCAGCACTTTGGGAGGCAGGAGAATCACTTGAGCTCCAGAGTTTGAGGCCAGATCCAGCAAGACTTTTTCTCTACAAAAAAAATATTGTTTTTAATTAGCCAGTTGCAGTGGCATGTGTCTGTAGTCCCAGCTACTCAGGAGGCTGACACAGAAGGATACTTGTGCCCAGGAATTTGAAGCTACAGTGAGCTATGGTCATGCCACTGCCCTCCAGCCTGAACAACAGAGTAAGAATTTGTCTCGAAATTTAAAATAATGATAATTTAAAATTATGTAAATATATAAAAATAATAAACTTTTTTATCAATAAAAATGAAAGAATAAAAATAAGTGAATTAAAATCCACTTCAAAAAAACAAGAAAAGAATAACAAAATAATTCAAAAGAAGACTCAAGTAATGAAATAATAAAGAAAAAAGCAAAAATTAATTAGGAAACAGAATTATTAAACTAAAAAAATTATTAAACTAAAATTATGTTTTATAAATTAACAAAATAGACACACAACTACCTAACTTAATTAAGAAGCAAAGGGGGAAATCACAAACTCAAAAAAAAAATGACAGGAGGAAAATAATCACTGAAAGAGCAGAACTTAAAAAATAAAAATAGCCAGGCGCGGTGGCTCACACCTGTAATCCCAGCACTTTGGGAGGCTGAGACGGGCAGATCATGAGGTCAGGAGATCGAGACCATCCTGGTTAACACGGTGAAACCCCATCTCTACTAAAAATACAAAAATTAGCAGAGCACGGTGGCGGGTGCCTGTAGTCCCAGCTACACCGGAGGCTGAGGCAGGAGAATGGCGTGAACCCGGGAGGCAGAGCTTGCAGTGAGTGGAGATGGCGCCACTGCACTCCAGCCTGGGCAACAGAGCCAGACTCCATCTCAAAAATAAATAAATAAATAAATAAAAATAAATCAACAGAAAAATAAAAATAAAACAACAACAGTAATCAGACTAATTTGCAGAACTTTATACAAAGAAACTAGAAAATATAAATGAAATGGACAATTTCTTAGGGAAATATAAATTACCAAAATGTTTCCATTAGAGTGAGAAAGCTTATACAGAATGATTTCCATAGAAGAAATTAAGAAAGATATGAAGAAACTACTACTGAAAAAGCACTGGGTCCAAGTAGTGTCACAGGGAACTTCTGTCAATCCTTCAGAGGCCAGGTAGTCCTGATGCTCTATAAACTATCCCAGAGCATTAAAAGAAAGGAAAAATTTCCTGGCCTCCTGGCCAGGCACAGTCGCTGATGCCTGTAATCCCAGCATTTGGAGAGGCTGAGGTAGGAGAATCACTTGAATCCTAGAGATGGACATTGGAGTGAGCTGAGATTGTGCCACTGCACTCCGGCCTGGGTGACAGAGTGAGACAAGGAAGGAAGGAAGGAAGGAAGGAAGGAAGGAAGGAAGGAAGGAAGGAGAGAAGGAAGGAGAGAAGGAAGGAAGAAGAGAAAAAGAGAAAAAGAGAAA
>NC_045441.1:35368991-35376262 GCF_002776525.5 Piliocolobus tephrosceles
AAGGAAGGAAGGTAGAGAACTTCCTAAATCCATTTGCGAAGCACGTATAACACTGACACCTAGACGAAGCACGTATAACACTGACACCTAGACTGGAGAAAGACAATGAAAAGAAGGAAAGATATAGACAAACTAGAAGAAAACATTGGTAACATATGTTACTGGTAAAAGGCTAATATCCCTGATCTATAAAGAACTCTTTAAAATTGAAAAAGTACAAAAATTATTGTAGAAAATAGAAAAAGAAATGAACTGATGATTCACAATCAAGATAGAAAAGCAGCTGTTTGACATAGGGAAAAAATGTTCAAATTCATGAATAGACAAATTCAAATCAAAACAACACAGGTAAAACTTCTCACTTATCAGACTGGCGAAGGTTAAAAAGAAAATATAATACATTTTGTTGTACTAGGGGTACACACTAACTCTTACACATGACAGATGGGAATGCAAATTCTAAGGCAAACTAGGCAATAGCTAACAAAAAATATACAGGCTACCCTTCAACTTCCCTATTTCCCTTTTAGGAATTTGCCCTGAAGGTATGTCTTCAAAATATTAAAATAAACATGCACAAGTTTGTTTATTGCAGTTTTACTTGTAATTGCAAGATTATAAAACAACTTGAATGTCCACATACAAAAGAGGAGTTGGAAAAATTCTGGTAATACTCCACACGATGGAGTATTATCTAGCTGTAAAAATGAATGGGACAGATTACTGAATTGATATAGAGTAATCATTACACAGGAGATATTGTGAATGAGAACAGTGAAGCCCAAAAGCTTATCTATGGCATGCCATCCTTCATGTTAGAAAGAAGAGCATATAAGAAAATGTACTCAGGTCTGTTTATTTGTGCAAAAAAAATACAGAACTAATAAATCTGGATCTAAAGAGATTAGTTACATGTAAGCGATGAGCAAGACAAATGTGGAAAAAATATACTGTTTAATGAGTGAGAGTGGAAACAGAGTAGCAGGAATGAGGAAGGAGTTAATTGTTTTTGGTGTATCTCTGACTCTTAGAATTATAGTGATATATCATACGTCCTTCACATACCCAAAACGTAAACAAACAAAACCAACCAGGATGTGGTATAACCAAAACTGGAACACCAACAGTCACAAATGGACCCACTGTGTGTAAATGAATAACAGCCCTTCAGGGAGTGGGGAAGAAAAGAGCTAACACAAACAACTATGGGAAACAGTACCTTGACTGGATACTGTGAGGGTAAAAACATAACAAAACAAAAAACTACACAAAAATGCTGTAACTGAGTTAAAGTACTTTCCATAGGACCACAGGATTATTTGCCAGTTAGTAATTCTGAAACTACTTTATATATGTGCCAATATTGGACAAATAAGTCAATAAAATATAGATAATGACAACCAGGTTTCTCACTTTTGGAGAAACAAACTACAACAAAAAGAAAATGAAAAAGTTAAAATACACTTTGCAGAGTTAAATTACAATCAGGGACTTATTCATACATATACAGATAAATGAATACCAAAATACAGAGACGTGTGCAATGGTGGGTTGGATGCATACATTATATGTATTTTCTAGCTTTGTCTGCTGAAAGAGACTAGAAGCAATGACACGATAGAAGCATGGCATCTAATGTTAAGTCTTTGTTTTTAAATACAATTTATCAAGAAAAGGAAGCACAGCTTCTCAAAGGCTTTTGTTCTAGAGTTAGGGCCAGGAAAATACACTGCAAGCCAAGAATACGTGGTAGTACCAGAAAGTAAAGAAGTACCCTCAAAATAATGGGACTTGTTGAAAGAATATGGTGGCCAATCTGAAGGAGCTTCTAATGGTCAAAACTGGAACAAATAGAGCAAAAAAGTCATCACAATAGAGGATTCTAATCCGTAGAATAAACACCCACAAGTTCGTACATAAGTTAATAAACAATCAAGTAAGTAAAAAGGAGCAGTTCTATGCTACATCTCTAATTTAAAAATGTAGCAGGAAAGAAGGATATGGTAAATCATCATCAGGCACATAGCTCAGTAATAATTATTATAAATGGATGGATGCTAAATTCATAGGTAAAAATGTGAGGAAAAAGAGGATTTGCCTAGTCTCAAAGTATTCCCTCCCCAAGATGTACATTAATGACAGACAGATAGATAGATAGTAACTTTACTAGGGAAGTCTATCCAACACTATCTGAACCACATGATCAAAGTCAACCTCACCCATCCTGAAGCATATCAAGGTCGTGTACCTCCTGATGTGATGCACTGGGAAGGGCACATTGATCCTGTGGTACTGCTGCCAAAGATGCATAACCTTTTTTGCCTTTATGCAAAACTTAAATTAAGGGACATTCTACAAAATGCACGATGGAACATACAAAAGCATTGCTCTGTCTGTTGGTGAGGGAAAGGCTGCAGGGGAACAAGTGGAGAAACAGAGACACCAACATGGAACTTTTGCAGGGGAACAAGTGGAGAAACAGAGACACCAACATGGAACTTTTTGCAATAGCCTGGGTGAGAGATGTCCATGGCATCTCTCCATGTAATGAGGTGGGAGAAGAGTGGGATGTGGCCAAATTGGAAAAGTTACTGATGGAGAAATACACACAGGAATGTCTAACAGATAAGATGTGGGCTTCAGAGAAAGAGAGAAGTCAAGAATGCTTCCAAACTGTGGGCATGAGCAACTGGAAGAAATGGGTCTTCTGTATACTGAAAATGGAGAAGACTAGATGAGAACTCTGTGTGTTGGGAAAAAATAAGGACTTGTCTCTGGACATGTTAAGTGTAAGTTGTCAAACATGTACCTAAGTGGAGATGTCAGAGGGGAAGTCTAAGGTCGGGAATTCAAAGGAGATGTTAAGACTGGAGAGACATTTTGGATTTTTGAAGTCTTGAAAGTGGAAGCCGTCAGCTAGGAAGTCAGTGTGGAGAGAGGAGGAAAGGTCTGAGAACTAGAATTAGGAAAGTAAAGATTTGGAGGTCAGCAAGATGAGAAGAACCAGAAGAGGCCATTGAAGAGAGGCAGAGTGGCGTAAAGAAAGGTGAGATTAGAATGCAGTGTTTTAAGAATGAGGCTGTCCTTCAGTGACTGGCTTATTTCACTCAGCATAATACCACTTACATGGATAAACAACAAAGTTCATCCATGTTGTCATATAGGGCAGGATTTCTTCCGCTTTTAAGGCTGAATAACATGTATATTCCACATATTCCTTATCCATTTATCTGTTGATGAACATTTTGCTTATTTTCACCTCCTGACTATTGTGAAAAATGCTGCTGTGAACATGGGTGTGCAAATATCTCCTGGAGGCCTTGACTTTAGTTCTTTTGAATAAATATACAGAAGTGGGGTTGCCTATGCTATGCTTTGAGTGTGTCCTCTCCAAAATTCAGATGTTACTAATGCAATAGTACTAAGAGATGCGACTGTGTGTGTGTGTGTGTGAGAGAGAGAGAGAGAGGGAGACTAGGTCCTGCACACTCCTCCCTCATAAATGGGATTGGGGCTCTTAGAAAGGGGCTTGACAGAGGGAATTCATTCTCTCTTGCCATTCTGCCTTCCACCATGTAAGGACACAGCAAAAAAGGCCAGCACCTGGATCTTGGACTTCCCCAGAGCTGTGATAAATAAATTTTTGTTCTTTGTAAATTAACCAGTCTCAAGTATTCTGTTATAGCAGCACAAAAGGGACAGAGATAGCCAGTTACATAAGAATCTAAAATCATCAAGCTCACAGAAGCAGAGAACTGAATAAGGGTCCCCAGGGACTGAGGAGGGGAAATGGAGGGTTGATGTTTGATGGGAATAAAATTTAAGTTACACAAGATGAATGTGTCTGTGATACAACATTGTGCCTATAGTTACCAATACCATGTTGTACACTTAACTATTTTTTACAAAGGTAGATCTCATGTTGAGTGTTTCTACCACAATATAATAATAATAATGATAATAATAATAATAATAATAATACAAAGAATAAGGCAGTGATCAGGCATGACAAATGCAGCTGCCAGGATCGTGGCCGAATGATCATCGGATTCCTCACCACCAAGGTCTTTGCTGACCTCAAGAGAAGCGTCTCCAGTGGGAAGTAAAACATGAGTGGCCAGGGTCCAAGGATACTGGAAGAAGGGAATGATGGAATGGTGAGTAACAAATATTCTTTTGAGAGGTTTTGCTCTAAAGGATAAACAGATAAATGAGGTGGCTGCTGGAGGAGTTTATAGGAATAATAAGGGCTTTTTTCCTTTTATTTTTAAGAAAAAAGAAATAATGGTATGCTCGTAACTTGTAACTTGTAAATGACTCAGAGAGGAAAATGTGTGGAAGATCGGTATCTGTGAGTAGTATGCAAAAGAGGAGCCTACAAATTTAAAAACTTTGGCATTGGAAGGACTTAAAATATTGAAACAACCAAAGATGTGGCCGGAGTCATGCTGGGAAACAAAGACTTCTTACAAAAAGTACTTACCTTAGAAAATATAGATGGAACATAGCCCGTTGTTAATTGCAAAACAGAGACAGACAGACACACACACATATACATAAACAGATACAGACAGATAGGCAGAGACAGAAACAGAAACAAAGATTGAGAAGGGAGAAATAGTATATTCGTGTAAGTATATGCATATATAAATATGTATAAGTGCATATGCAAGCATAACCATACTAAGAAATGCATATAGAATCTATATTAAGAGAAATAAAGTATTACTGAAAAATATAAAAGTCAATCACCAGTGGTTATGTCTTGCTCCTAAGTTGGAATGCCAAATATTTTAAACATATTAATTTCTTCCCAAATTAATTTGCTCAAAAGTATGTTCATTCACTTATTGCACAAACATTTGTTGAGTCTCTACACTACATGACAGGCATGGTACTAAACACTGGCCAAACAGACAAACCAAGCACAGATCTTCCCCTAATGGAGCTTCTAGTCCAGTAGGGGACATACACAATAAAAAGTCGGCAAACATATAGATGTATAGTTCAACAAGAACCAAGAAGGCAGTGACTAGGATAGGGTGACAGAGAATAATGCGTGTGGGTAGGAAAGATGCTCTTTGGCAAAATGGCTCCAAAGTTAATATGGGAGACTAACTGGGCAAAGTCAGACGGCAACTATGGAAAGACCCTCTTAAAGAAGTTTGGAAAGGAAAACAAGAGAGGAAAGAACCCTACTATATTCATAAGTTATAATTTGCCATGAAGTTATTACAATTAAATCTATTTGGTCCCAGAAAAGGACAGAGAAAGTATAATACAGGGTCCAACAAATCCCATATACACCTATACAAATGGATATCTATTTATTTATATAAACACATACACACACATCTATCCACCCACAAATATCTACAGCAGAAAGTAGGGAAAAGTCACATAAACCATGGGTGCCTAAGCCACAAGCTATGGGACCTTGAACGAATTATCTACCTTTGCTAAATCTCAGCTTCCTCAATCATATATTGTGAAGATGAAATCAGAAGATGTAAAAAGTTTGGCAGATGTATCTGGAACTCAGCGCATACTTAGCTGAAGGTGACATTGTTTTCTGTCATCACCATCACCGTCACCACCGACATCCTCAATCTATTTCTTGTCCAGCTGAATGTGACATGTCTGGACATATTTGACAAATAGCGTGGGGTGGGTGTAGTGGAAATCTATGGTTAGGAGAGACTGAGAGGCTCTTTAACGTAAAATAAGCTTTAAAAGGTCAGTTGACGCAGTTAAATAACATCAGTCATTAGATGGGAGCAATGATTTTGAGTTCCTATGGGGTAGCTGCTACACAGGTATGACCACAGCCTGGATAACCTTGCCAAAAAGGTTTATGTTTGGATGCCAAGGAGAAGGTGGGTATGGTTATGAACTCCAAGCACTTATGGCAACTTTCTTGAGCCCTCTGGCACATTAGGGCACCCATCAGCACTGCCTTTGGAACCCAGAATGATGAAGATCTAACATGTAAAGGGGGAACGAATGCTTTCTTGACCCTGAAGTGAATGCAGCTCTGGCATCTAGAAGTTTCCAGCACACAAGAAAATCGCAACTGAGAGGAGCAGTGTCCTCCAGTGGATGCCACAATGATGTCCAAGGAGTGCCCAAGTGGTATCCTAAAAATAAAATCCCATTGCCAGATGACACTGCCATGACACCTGGTTGAAATGGCCACGGTGCCTAGTAAAGGAAGTTATTCCCAGGATGGGCCAGGACCCAGGTAGTGCCAAGTGGAAACCCCAGGGCTGCAGAGTGGGGAAGCAGTGAGAGGTTACCCAGAGTAGGAGACTCAAGAGCAGGTCGCTCACATTCACGTAACCTATTCCCTCCTTTATAACGTGGGACTGCTAACACCACCATGTTGTCGGGGACGAAACAAAATCACACACTTCACTTACATGACAACATGGATTCCTGGGTAGTCTGGTGAGGGCCACAGATTCTCTATGCTAAAATATACCCTGAATCACATTGTTCCCAACTTTTGCAGCCTCTCTTTTTATATGTTCATCTCTCTTTAGGTAGAAGTATTTCCAGTCATGTTTAAACTGGCTGTTTACTTGGTCAGCTTCCAAGGCTGGGCTGAGCCCACATTGAGCAATGGTGCTGAAGGGCTCTCTCTGTGCAGGAAGAAGGAGGCTCCCAAGCTGAAATACACAATCAGAATTCCATATGCAGGAGAAGATGTGCAGCACAGCATGAGACAGATCTGGAAGCCTTCATTCCTCAGATCTCCAGTCTTAGGGAGCACATAAATATCATCGGCCCCTTTGTGTAGATCTAACTATCTCAGTCAGCAACATGTTAAAATAGAATGTGGAAGTTACTCCTCCACTTACTTTCTATGCAACCTTCAGCAAAGTTCCCTAACCTCACCAGGGTTAGAAGAAAGAGAATGATGGAGGGCCTGTGAAGACCTGTGTAGGACTTAGCCAGATGGTCAGGAACACATCTGAATACTTTGTATCCCTATTAGCCCATTCAACTCTCTAAAACATCCTCTGAGATTGAGCGTCTAATTAAATTCTACCATTATTCCCATAATAATAATATAATAGTAATAATAGTTATTGGAATATAATAGCATTTATCTCATAGGATTATGGGGAATTATGGTGAAGCTTCTAAAAACACAAACAGCTACCTGGCAGACAATAAATGAATATTTGCTCCATTAAGAAGTTGCTGCAATTAGCTTTGTTATTTTTTTTTTTTTTTTTTTTTTTTTTTTTTTTTTTTTTTTTTTTTTT
>NC_045441.1:35376272-35384013 GCF_002776525.5 Piliocolobus tephrosceles
TTTTTTTTTTTTTTTTTTTTTTTTTTTTTTTTTTTTTTTTTTTTTTTTTTGGAGTCAGAGTCTTACACTGTTGCCCAGACTGGAGTGCAGTGGTGCTATCTCAACTCCCTGCAACCTCCGCATCTCCAGTTCAAGAGATTGTCCTGTCTCAGGCTCCCAAGTAGCTGGGATTACAGATGTGTGCCACCACGCCCTGCTAATTTTTGTACTTTTAGTAGAGACAGGGTTTTGCCATGTTGGCCAGGCTGGTCTCGAACTCTTGAACTCAGGTGATCCACCCACCTCAGCCTCCCAAAGTGCTGGGATTACAGGCATGAGCCACCATGCCAGGCTGAGCTTTGTATTTTTTAAAGATGGCTTAAGCTCTTCTTGCTGTTGGCCCTCCCCTGACTATGCCAGTCTGCATTCATCCCTCCTTTCTCACCTTCCTTTGACAACTGAAAGCCTTTTTGATTATATGCCTCGGAGACATTGATGCTCCTTGCAGATTGACCTGACTTTCCAGAGCCTGCCTGGCCCAGTGGAAACTAAAGACATAAAGCCTTGAGGACACAGTTTCCCTACACCCAGGGCCATGCATCCCATGGAAGACCTCCTGACTCAGATTTGAGAACCCCTCCATTCCACGCCAGAGTGGAAGATGTGTTCCTGTAGCCTCCTCTCCATCCCAAATCTTTGCTGGAAAAGTATATTTTCCACTTTCTACTTCCAACCACCAATTCACTTTATTTACTACACACTACCAACACAAGCAGCATTATAATGAAACTAAAGTTTTCACGTCTGATAAATACTTTACATACGAGTATATAGGGAAATACTCTATATTTTGTTATACATATGAGTATATAGAGAATAAGGAACCTTTGTACATTGTTGGTAGAAGTGCAAATTCGTGCAGCCATTATGGAAAACAGGATGAAAGTTCCTCAAAAAATTAAAAATAGAAATACAATATAACCCACAAATCCCATTTCTAGGTATATATCTGAAAAAAAATGAAACTTGAGTCTCAAAGATATATCTGTACTCCTATATGCAATGCTAAATAGATAAAGGACATGTGTTATATACACACAATGGAATACTAGCCACCTTTAAAAAGAAGGAAATCTTGACATTTGTGACAACATGGATGAACCTGGAGGGAATTATGCTTAGTGAAATAAGTCAGACCCAGAAAAATAAATAGTGCATGATCTCACTTATATGTGGAATCTAAAAAAGTTGAAGTCATAGAAACCAAACAGAATGGTGGTTGCTGAATGTTGATGTGGGGGATTGGCAAGATGTTGGTCAAGGATATAAACTTTCAGTTATAAGATGAATAAGTCCTGGAGATCTGGGTGACCATAGTTAAGAATCATGTAGGCCAGGTGCAGTGGCTCATGCCTGTACTCCCAGCACTTTGGGAGGCCAAGGCAGGAGGATTGCTTAAGGCCCGGAGTTCGAGACAAGCCTGAGCAGCATAGTGAAACCCCAAATTTACAAAAATTTCTTTAAAAATATTATTCACACGTGGTGGCATACATCTGTGGGCTCAACTACCCAGGAGGCTGAGGCAGGAGGACTGCTGGAGCCCAGGAGGTCGAGGCTGCAGTAAGCCACGATTGTACCACTGCCCTCCAGATGGAATGACAGACTGAGACCCTGTCTCAAAAAAAAAAAAAAAAAAAAAAGGAAAGAAAGAAAGAAAAAAGAAAAATGTATTATGTGCTTGAATTTTTCTGAGGATAGATCTTAAATAGTCACACAACACACAAAAATATGAAACTGTGAGATGTGAGATGATGGATATGTCAATTAGCTTGATGGCGGTAATCATTTCACAACAAATACATGTATTGCAATATCATGCTGCATACCTGAAAAATTATTTGTTAGCTATACCTCCTTAAAGCTGGAAAAAAATAAAGGCAGGTGGTAGAGAAACAATAAGAGAAAAGAACCAGGAATTCTTGCATGCAGAAATCTCTGAATGGAGATGAAGAAAGAGGAAGAAGTCCTGCTGCTGCAGATTCCTAGGGTTCTGTCCCTGATTCGGAGACTTGGGAAACACCTACCTTCCTCCAGAGGCCACTGGGCCCAGGGAACCACTAATGCCTGAAGCTTTTGTTCCAGCTGGAATCCAACCTTAAGATCTTGAAAACATCAGTGAAAAGGCCAAAGTAGGAACTAAAAGCTGACATTTCTAAGATGGTTCCCTACTTAAGATGTGTCTTTTGAAAAATAAGGAGAGAAATCCTAGCTGTGGTGTAGCCTTCTCCTTGGTTCTGGGAAATGTCACACAAATGGATCATAGTTATCTAATATAGAAATGTCAAGGCCAATGTGTTCCACTCACAAGTCTGATCTCCATTCTGAGATTGTTTCTTGTTTGGGGGTTAAAAGATGTCCTTTATTTTACTATCTTTTTAAATACTTTGGTAATTTGATCATACATTGGTGGAGGCAGATGACATGTATTAATAATTGGTTGGGTGCCTGGAATACGAAGGGAGAATGACAAACACTTGGAGATGAGAGTACTAAATTAGTCTTGGGAGTTAAACTATTACATCCACATGTGTGGCTTGAGGCTGAACACCTCCATAGGAACTGATCTAAAAAAATAATAACATAACTAGAAATAATCCTTCTGCATGAGTTGAAGTAGGCACTCTGGTATGCTTCATCTCATTTAATCCTCCCATCAACCTTAGGAAAAAGGGAATATCAACAAACCTATTTTCTGCATGGGGAATGTAGCCACTAAGAGGTTAAGAATTCCAAGGAAATGTGTGACCCACAGAGGTCATTGTCAGCAAAAGCACATAAAAAGGCAAATAACGATGGCAATTTAAGCACCTTTATGTCTCCCTTCATTGTTAAGGAGAAACAAAATTGTATGTAGAAGATCAGGGCATCTTGGGTATGGGACGGTTGTTCTCTATTCTGACTATCTCCAAGGTCACCATAACCGGGCGAGTCACCTCCCAGTTCACTTCCTTCTGTGACCTCAATAATGCAACAAGTTTCTGGGCCCTATAGTCTGAGTGGGGAAGGGCAGGAAAACTAGGAAGCTGGAGTGGACCCAGGGGACCAACCAGGAGACGACTGCCAAAGTCCAGATAAGAGATGGCCAATGCAAGGCCTGTTTGAAGAACCTGCTTGCGGGAGAGACCAAGTGTGGCATTGAGGCTGTGGGCCTTAGCAACTGGGTGACTTGTGTTGCACTCAAGAATAAGTTTGGAGCTTGCTAAATGTGGATGTCTACTGGAGAACCAAACAGAAGTATTAAATGAGAATTTGGGAATGTAACAGTAGGCCTCAAAGGAGAGGTTAGAGCTTCAGATATAACCATGAGAAGCAATGTGGATTGCTGGTATTTACAACCTCTGAGTGGAAGAGCATATCTAGAAAGAGTGTTGATTTAAAAAGAAAAAGAAATAGGAAAAATAGAAGACTACTGTGGCTCATAAACCAAATGAAAAAGGAAAGCATTTTTAAAAAGTAAGGAATGGGCATCTCTGTTCCTGAGAGTGTAAGTAATAGAATTGACCAAGGGTTTTGATAGGTCATATGATTTGCAATTACTTTGGAAATTATGCTGATTGGCAGAAAGATTCAGGATCATTTTTCATCTTTTCTAATGCTTTTTGCTTTTCATAACTTTCAAATGTTTTGGCTTGGCATTGATGACTTTTCCTGTTTTGACTTTATGGCCCCATTTAATTTTCAGAACATTTTCTAAATTTCAAAATATGCTAACTATTGAAGGATTTCAACATTGAGCAATGAGAAAACAAAGCTAGAATTATATATTCTCCCTCTTATAAATGTTTTATTACCGTGAGATAATCATGTATCTCTTCTAATTATATAGTATACAACCTGAGTTAAAAAGAATTTTGACTAAGAACCTGTATTTGGGGTTTAATAATTAAAATTGAGTTTCTTAATAGAGTTTAGAATACCATTGCAATTCTATTTTTATTGTCTGTATTATTCTTTATCCTGCCTCATTTGAGAAATGACATTGGGCTACTTATGTTTCCATTTGCTAAGCTACCAGGCTGCTGTTGAATTAGCACTGAATTGTGCACTCTGCCAAATTCATACGCTGAAGCCCTAACTCTCTAACTGATTGTATTTGGTGACAGGGCCTATCAAGAAGTAATTAAGGTTAAATGAGGTCATAAAGGCAGAGCCTGGATATGATAGGATTTATGTTCTTGTAAAAGGCACCAGAGTTCTTCCTGAAAACCATGAAGAGTTCTCGCCAGAAACCAAACTCTTCAAGAGCCTTAATCTTGAATTTTGCAGCCTCCAGAACTGTAAGAAATAAATTTCTGTTGTTAAAGCTACCTAGTCTGCAGGATTTTGTTACAGTAGCCCAAGCAGCCTACACGTGAAAATAAGATAATGATGTTCTAATTCTACCATCACTTACCCCCATATTTGTAAGATATTTTATATTCCTCAAATATTTTTATTTGTAAATCTTGTGCTGTTTCACCCATTCAGCAAATGTATTAGCAAATATTTATTGCACATTTATTATGGCCAGGCACTTTTCTGGTGCCAGAGGTATAGAAGTGAACAAAACCTATGTGGCATTTATATTGTAACACACATAGAAAACAATTGAGTAAACAAAGGCGATGATTTCATTAAGGTCACACATTGCTACCTACAGAACTAAAATTCAAACCTGGGATTTTGATTTCTAGTCCAATATTCTTTCAGTTTCAATCAATCTTTCTTTCATGCTTAGGGAAGATTTTCCACAAATGGTTGCTCAAACTTCACCCTCCAATAAACCCAATGACCAAAAATTCCTTCACTAGTGCTACGTTTACTCAACTTCTTTTTACTTTATCTTATATTCTCAGAGTCCAATATGAAAATCACTTAACAATTTTTTAGGAATTTTGTTTAGAAAATAGAAGAGTATGTTTTTGTCTCCTTTGATGATTTGGAATACCTTCTTATTTCAGATAATTACAAACATATATGTTGGTAGTCAGGCCTTTTTTTGATTTTCATAAAGCTTGAAACCAAGTTTTAGAATCACTTATGGCAAATACACTCACCCTATACAGTGTGTATAATTTCAATGTTCCTATTTTGACCTGATTTTCTTCTTGTGCTTTAATTTCCTCTGGTCCAGGGTATTTATTTCCATGTGTTGAGGCATCTTTATTTAGAATCTTGGAACTGGTAGTGTCACCCCTGCTTGGAATAGTGGTGATAAAAGTCAAATCTGCTCCATTATGATAGAAAGTTATAGTTCTCATGTTTTCAGAGTTGACACACTTACATATGAAATTTTTATGTTGTCTAATCTATCAATGCTGGTAGAGGAACCAACAGTGCCATTGCAGTCAAGATGATGAATAAAGACAACATTCATGTTTGCAGACAGAGAGTAGACCAAATAAAAAAGAAATGCTAAAAGTTTTCAAGAAGGAGCATGGAGGAGGTGATCTCTCAGGATAATCATCCAGCCTCATATGAGTGAGTTTTCATATGTCTTTTAGAAACATTACTCCGGACCCAGCCATTTGGTGTGGATTTGTAGGTATCTGGAGGAAGAGAGTGGGGTGAAGTACTGAAGAGATTGCAAAACTTTGCACTAGAGGAAGGGGTTTTCTTTCTTGTCTAGAGGTCTACTTTGGAGTTGAAGTGGAAACAGCTATGCCCTAGTTCCAGAGACTCTAGCCAAACCTCACAGCCACAGTGAAATTTCCCAAGTTTCTACAAGTCAGTGTCATCTTGATTTTATTAAAGTTGCCTCAGGACCAATAGTGCCATGGCAACAAATAAGAGCATCTTGGCAAGATCACAGGGTTGTCTTAATTATATGTTGAGTTGTTGAGTAAACCTATACCGGGCTGCTCTGGCAGGGTAGCAGATGCTCACCAAGAAGACACCTGGAGGGCCAGCCCTCTGTTCTTTGGAATCAGCCTTTTCCCTTTTACAGTCCTTTCATTTGCTTTTCCCAGGCATCCTCTCCCCACCAGAAGGATGATGAATCAGTTAAGAGCAGTCCCTAAGAGTTAGTAGGCATCTTTAAAAGAGGAAGGATAATATTCACCCCCTTGAATTATAATAAGGATAAAGATGGAAAGCACATGAGGTTGTAGTAAGTGTCTGATAAGTGACTATGGCTTATGAATCCAATTGTCCTTTCCATTTGCAAACCAAATTCGCTTTCAGACCAGAGCTAGAAAAGTGAGCTCTGGGCTCAAGCACCCATCCGAACTGGAACTGTGGAAAGGCTGGAAAATAGCAGCAGTTGAGAGTAGCACAGATTTCCGCAGTGCACATACTGTTTTCCTTTGGACCAATAATTATCTCTTGATTTGTAAGCCTCAGGGCAAACACAGGCACAGACACAGACACAAGCACATTCAATTTGTGACTAAGGTACTAATGAACCCCAAAATAAAAACGCATTTATTATATTCAATTTTTATGAATAAAAATTGTGGTTTTTTAATTATTTTAGTTACTGTACAGAGGAAAAGCCCTAACTCTTGAAACTTCTCTACAACTCACTAGGGCTCTGAGATATGGTCGTGGCAGCTGCTTGCAGAAGACATCTATGTTTCACAACAGAAGCCTGCAGGGGAACAGAAATTAGAAAAATTATTAAGAGCCTTTATGCGGTTTTAGGCCTGACATTTTGTACTTGGCTTTTCTCATTGAGTTTACATATTGCAACCCATTATAAACATTTGGGAGAATGGTCAATATAATTAAAGTTGTGAAACAGTTTCCACTATAAGCTTTAATTTGAAGACACTTGAATTTTATGAATAATTTTCCTTGGTTGAAATTTTCCATTGTGAGTTTTTACCCAAAGGCGATTTCTTTGTTTATTTGTTTCTTTTTATTTGTTTGTTTTGGAAAAATTTGACATTTAACTGTTTACAGATCAGGACATGAAAATATTCATTCTCCGATTGATTTTGTTGGATACTTTTGTAAATATGTTCTAAAGGATTTAAACTGCCTGAATTTAAAATTACAAACTTAGAAGATAAAGCAAGCTTTAGTGAGAAATCTTAGAAACTAAACATTATTAATGAATGATTAAGATCTTAGAGAAACAAATATATAGAACGCATTTAGAAAAAAATAATTTCAACTCACATTCTCTCTTTTGCATCTACGAAATTTAAAGAACATGCTGTCTTGGGTTATGTCAAACTTCTGTAAGTGAAAGACAAGTTAATTCTATGCTATTACAGTTTCTCTACCTGCTTATATGCAGATGGAAAATAAATCTGATATTCTGAAATATTAGTTCTTTTTTTTTTTTTTTTTTTTTTGAGACGGAGTCTCGCTCTGTCGCCCAGGCTGGAGTGCAGTGGCCGGATCTCAGCTCACTGCAAGCTCTGCCTCCCGGGTTTACACCATTCTCCTGCCTCAGCCTCCCGAGTAGCTGGGACCACAGGCGCCCACCACCTCACCCGGCTGGTTTTCTGTATTTTTTAGTAGAGACGGGGTTTCACCGGGTTAGCCAGGATGGTCTCGATCTCCTGACCTTGTGATCCGCCCGTCTCGGCCTCCCAAAGTGCTGGGATTACAGGCTTGAGCCACCGCACCCGGCCCAAAATATTAGTTCTTGATCCTCAAAAAGAAAACAAAAAAACAAAAATTCTGTCTTCCCTCCTTTCATATATGTAAATTGTAGAGAAATTGGTGACATGAACATTTTTTTTTTTTTTTTTTTTTTTTTTTTTTTTTTTTT